>NW_022900951.1:74361919-74431731 GCF_012274545.1 Fukomys damarensis
TCTTTCTTCCCTTTTTTTTTTTTTTTTTTTTTTGGTACTGGGGATGGAAATCAGGATCTTGCACTTGTGAGGCAGGTGCGGTGCCACTGAGCTAAATCCCTGGTCCTAGCCTCTACCATTCTCATAGGTCCTTTATACCTAACAAAAATATTGCATATACTTCCACACCTCTATCACCCCACTTTTTACCCCTTGCAAAGACATCAGTATGCATATTCTTATCCATTTGGGAGTTCAGATTTCTAGTTTGGATAGCCTTCATTTTATCCTTAGTAGAAGCCAAATTTTTACTAATCATTATTTCTTCTCTTAAGAAACTGATACACCTATGTTTTTCTGCAACATAAGATAGCAAGATTGATAGGATAGTTTGAACTATTTCTCTCTCCCATCCTGATTCTGAAACATATAGCCCCTTAAGAAACACTGCTGTTACTACTTATCATGCTTTATTGTATTTATAAATGTTTTCATATCTGTCACACTGTATTATGACCTCCTTGAAGAAAAGAATCTACCTCAGTTAATCTTTGTATTTCAAACTGCCACACAGAATGCCCAGTATGTAATTTGTTGAACCAATGAATGAATGAACAATACCAAAAAGAAGACATTTTAAATCCTGTTGAATTATTTTCCTGTTTTCAAGAAAAGTGCCAATTAGAAATGTAGTGTCAATGAAGATGATGAAAATTCCCTTCTCTATTCCACTCATTCTCTCTATTATCCATCCCACTGAGTATTTATTTCTTGGGTTCTATATTGCCTCTCCAAATCTGTATTTCATACACCTCTCATCTCCTGAC
The DNA here is from genome assembly GCF_012274545.1 of Fukomys damarensis. Classification (NCBI taxonomy): domain Eukaryota; kingdom Metazoa; phylum Chordata; class Mammalia; order Rodentia; family Bathyergidae; genus Fukomys; species Fukomys damarensis. The sequence continues at coordinate 74,362,726 of NW_022900951.1, forward strand.
CATAATAACAATACATCTCAGGCTTGGCAGGACTGCTCTCTAAGGCATGTTATTCCTTGTCTTTTCCTTTCTACTAAACTTGATTTCTCATTACTCCCTTCAAGGCTCCTGCAACCTAGCAAATCCACCTACTGCCTCGTCTTTTCTTACACTCAACTGGCTAATTCATACTTTTTGACATTTTCTAAGGACCACCCACAACCTGGAATGTCCTTCTTATTCTTTGTCATGCTTATTTTCCTTGTTGAAAATCAATCTCCAAGTTACCTTCCACGAATAGGGGTTCTCAAACTTTATTGTTCATCAGAATCACCTAGGAAATTGTTCACTATGACTTTTCCTGAGCTCTACTAGAAGTTCTGTTTCACTAGGTTTAGAGTATGACCCAAGAATTTGATATTTTATAAGACCTCCTTTCTCCACCCCTCCAACTGCCAGCATCTCTCTGAAGTATTAACATTTTTGTATAACAGATTGAGAAATACTGTTGTACAAGAAAACACTAGTTAGCATAACTTGAATCAATTCTTTCTCCTGATTTCCTGAAATGCTAATACTTTTAATAAAGTAATACCTTATTAACTTAGCCCCATTAACTTGGAATTCTTAATTATTGAACAGAAGCCAGGCTGCCAAATAGAGAGGTAAGAGGCTGAAGATGAATCTCCCTTCAAGATGATAAGTAGCACTAACCATGCATATTTATATAGGTGCCAAATAATTCCTTGCTGATTTATTTATTTGCTTAAAGTTTCTTGATTAGTTGACTCAAGACCTCATCTGCAATTTTCTTTCACTTGGACTGTTGCCCTAGCCTCTTATCTGGTCTCTCCAACTTCCACTCTTGCTGCCTAGACATTTATTCTCTACATAGATACATATGCAATATTTAAGAAAACTGAAAAATAAAACTCAAATTCTGACTGAGCATGGTGGTCTTGCCTATAATCCCAGCACTTTGGGAATCTGAAGCAGGAGGATCAAGTTCAAGTCTAACTTGGGCAATTTAGTGAGACTCTGTCATACAATAAAAAAATAAGTAAAAAATAATTTTAAAAGGAGTGTAGCTCAGTGTAAAGGCCTCAGTTCTATGCCCAGTACAACAAGAAAATAAAATAAAGCAACAAAATGAAATAAAATAAAATATAAGATAAAATTCTTCTGTATCATCTAAGTGAATAAAATCTTTCAATGATGTTCTGTTGATCTTTGGATAATCAAATACTTTATCAGGGTTTACAGATTCTGCAGAATCCATCTGAGTCTACCTTGCCAGACTCATTTTGCTTCACTCTACTCCTTTCTTTCAGTTGGAATAGTAGAACACAAATTCCTCCTGCTATCGAGCCTATGTATGTGCTGTTCCAACAATTTTTCCCTCACCTCCAATATTGCTCCAACACACAAACTCTATTAGTCAACCCGTATTCATCTTTTGGTTCTTGGCTCAAATATTTTTTTCCACAGAGATAACTACCTGGCCTCCTACTGTAAATAAGCATCTTTTGCTATATGTTTCCAAACAATACTTCCTCAGAATATTTGTATGAGTTTGCAGTTGCTATCAGTGTATTTCATTAAAGCCCATCTTTTCTTCTAGACAGTAAGTTCCATGAAGACTCAAAGCACATCTATTTTAGCTTGTAACTACATCCTCAGTATATGACACAATAATCAGCAGATAGTAAGTGATTAATAAATACGTCAGAGAATGGACAGAATGAAAACCATCTTTTCCGTCCCAGGGTAGACCACTTTGCTCTTAACTTTCCTTCCAAAGCTAACACTATCTTAATTCTGTGTAGGAATGTATGTGTGGGGAGGGTAACTGCAGACACTTCCTGGAGGAAAGACCTGGCCAAGGTAAGAGCATTCAAAGAATACTTACATAATCTTTAAGCTTTAGGTTAGTTTCATCAACCAGGGAAGCATGACACGAATGACTCTGCCTGTTGGCCTCTTCACTGAGTAGCTATCTTTTTCCTGGAAACCATTCAGGAATCAGCTGGTAACAATGGGATCTGTTTTCAATCATTAAATTGCAGTTCAGCATTGCCAAATCTTATTAGCTATTATCTAAACCAGAAAAATGCCTTCTGTGGTAAGTAACAATATTACTGTGATTAAATTATCCATTTCATACATATATGCATATGATTGTAGTTTTTGAAGTGAAGTTAAGGAGGAGTGATAACAAGAAATTGCTGGTAACAGTGATGGTGATGGGAAATGAGTAGCTAGTGCAGTATGATATGTCATTCCTTGGCAGCACATGCCATTCAGAATTTCACATAAAGGTGAAGCCAACATCATACATTAGTACCACCTTAACAACCAGGAAACCTTCAGTTTAAATTAATCTAGGTCCAAGAGTTTACATATATTAACTCTTTGTTCCTATGCCTGTGACTCACCCAAATAATCATAGACATATAAAAGACTCAAGAAATTTGTCCTAAGGAATAATTGAAGACCTGGTGGGAGGATGGCAAGTTCAAGCCCAACCTGGGAAACTTAGAAACTTATCAAGACCCTGTCTCAAAATAAAAGAACTTAAAGCGGGCTGGGGGTGTAGCTCAGTATGAGGATTCTGGTAGGGGGTTCAATCCTCGGTACCACATACACACACAAAAAGATCTGGATTTTTAAAATCTCAGATTGAGTCAGAAGGTTGCCTTTGCTTCCAACATAGATAAACTCTACATAAATCCTGGCTATGCATAGGTGCAGGGACAGCATGTTAGTGCTTTTGTCAATGAAAACCTGAACTACAAAGCAACTGGACAGTTCAAATAATTTTCTAATTAGTCATGATTCTCTAAACATTCTAATTTTACATGCTTTCCCTTCAGTCCATCTGACTAAAATTATACCATAGAAAGACTATAACAGTGATTAGCCTCATAATTATTTTATTTGCTTAAATCTTCTGCTGTTTGGATTTTTCCCCAACTCTCACTGTTTTAACTGTCCTTTAAAATGATGCAATTACTGATATCTTCAACATCTGAGATACTATTGGCAGGAGCTGTGTAATTTGGGTAGCTTTCTACAGAGCTGGCAAAGCCATTTTAATATAATGATTCTTCAAATGAGTGTGCTTTGTATATGTTATGATTTTTTCCTTTTAGTTATAACTGGAAAATCAAATAAAATCAAACAAAAGTAGGGCTCATCTGAAAATATAAAAAGAAAATATCCTGCCAAATTGTTATATTTTTCAGATAATCTTAACCCATCTTCTGCTACTTCTTCCATTGGTCCCTGATTAGGAAGACTATTTAAAAATTTCTTCTCTTGGTTGTACTCAAATTTTGTTCTATATCTAATTCCAGGTTTCTCAATAAAACCATTTGCTGTGCAAAATAATTTCCCTGTCGCTAAAAATTCATTTGTAAAATGTTTGCAAAGTGTTCATTAGACATAATTATTCTGTATCTACTCCATTTTCCCAAACTCCATTGAAAATATGCATAAATATTTTTAATATGAGGTAATCAGTGAGATCAGATGATGAGTTACTACATGACTGGGTACTTTTCCATGTTAAATGGGCTGTGGATAAACACTGGACCAAAAGATAGGCTTTATGGGTTGACTAGTGGTCCATGAGGTGCTCAGATGTAATAATTTTAACCAATAAGATCCTTACTCATAGGGCACTTCTATATGAGACTTAAAAAAGTCTTTGGTCAGTGGTGGGGGAAGGAGAAGCAGACTGAATATCAGAGCTAACCCAGTAGCAGAGCAGTAGAAGATGGAAAAGTAGGGCACTCCTTTGTGAGAAGATAGCACAGCTTACCTTCCATGACAAATACTGGTTAAATTGTTTAGAAGGTACTTTTTTCCTATAAATTTTCAGTAACTTAGATATGCTGAGCATGTCACTAATCTTTGTAATATCACTGTGCCTACTATGTGGATCAGTTTTTCAAAATCTTCCGAAGTCTATTCTTCATTGTGGATCAAATTGAAGGTGAGCTAATATAAGAACCCAGGACTCCTCATTCCAAGTTTAATGATTTTATAAGATCAACCTTACTTCCTGTCAGAAAAGCCTTAGCCCTTGATTAATTGAAAAGTTAATTTATAGTTAAAATACCGAGATTTCGTCAGATTTGCTACTATCAAGTGTTTTCCTCATGAGAGGAAAGGCTGGTGATAATTTTGTGAGATGATAGGTTAATTTTTAGGTGACAGAAAAATTTTTTATTAAATATGCCTTTTCTGGATAAATCTGCTTCTCCCATGATCTTCCCAAAGTTCTGTGACAGTACCACGGTTTCCTTTACATCTTGGGATAATACCAAAGATTTCACTTTCTAGCAAATATTTATCCAAGACAAGGAATTGTTAGCTAACTAAACAAAGAAATCTAATACCTGAAGCTAATTTTTCAGACTCTATACCTCTGATTCCTGCAAACTTTTTGTGTGTTGTAAAGTATCTTGAGGTGTAAAACTTATTGTGAAGACTACACTTGGGTAGGTTCTGCTTATCTATAGAATCCAGGCAATTAAAAAACAAACTTTGACTGAACTTCCTTGAACCACTGTGATCACATCTGTAAAATGAAAATTATAAAACTTGCCGTGTTAACTTAACTCCTGACTCCTAAAACATGAAAATTACAAATGCCTCACCCAAATAATCTTATCCAGCCTCCTTACTCTACCTCACAGGTAAAAATATGAACTTCAAATGAGATAATGCAGGTGCATTTGAAAAATGCTACAAGATGATGACATCATTACTCTCTGGTTATATTTGGATGGTGCCATTACTAAGTGGTTTTTTTCATTGAGTTTATTGGTACATTTTAGGTATATAGTACAGTTACATTCATCATTGTGATTTTGTACCTTTACATGACATATCTTGGTTCTCATTTTTCCCTGTACCTCTGCCCTCCCTTTAACTCCTCCACCCTTCCCTATTTATAAAGACTTTTTTTCCACATTTTCCTTTTCTCATAATTTTTTCTTTTCCAATATTTCCTTTCCCCTAACCTTCCCACTACACCTTTAACCCCTTTCTTCCTATTTCACACTATCAGTTATACAATTTGAATCTTATTTACACTTTTAGTTTTTCACACCAGAGAAACTATTGGGTATTTACACATGTGTGTCCTATTTATTTCACTTAAGAGTATGGCCTCAATATGCATCCATTTTCCTATAAATGACTTTAGTTACTCATTCTTTATGGCTAAGTAGTACTCCATTTTATAGAAAAACCAGATCTTCTTTAGAGGCACTCTCATTTTCATAATATCAGGAAGGACAACTCATTAAATAAATCACAACCCTTTAGCCAAATTGATACAGTCAGCAACAGAATAGACTCAAGCAAAGCTTAGAAATTGACAATTTGTGGTAGTTATTAATCTATCACCTTTAACCTTGTGAATTGAACCAAAATTGAGGACCAGCCCAAAATATGTTTATAGTGAATAAACTCTTCAATATAGTAATTTTATCCTTCAGGATGGGGAATTACAAGGAGTTGGGAGGAGCAGAACAGATAGGTGAAACAATAGGAGAAGGTTTCAAATGAAGCCAGAAGACTCAGGATGACCATGCAAACCCTAGGAAACTGTTGAAGACAAGAGGGAAAGACAGAGTACAAGAACAAGGGCAAGAATATCACAACTTAACAGTAATAGGGAAGCTATAAATTGTACTCAATTTCCATTGAAACTAATAACAATCAAGTGAAGGTAAAAGAGAGAAGAAAAGAAGAAATCCAAATTAGGGCAGGAACAGGTACAAAAAGGGAGATGAAGAGCAATGCGAGGGAGCAAGATATTGAGTGGGGAAAAGAAAAAGCAAAAAGAAAGAATTTCAAGAGTGGAAAAAATTAAAATTAAAAATAAGAGGAAAAGAAAGAAAAAAACTTGAAGGGTCTCCTTTGGGCTATATCTCTGCTTTCACAATGGAAAATGTGGGCAGCAATGTGCAGAACTAAGTCAATTAGTCTCAGCAAGCCAACAGCAGACCCCTGAATTTCAGGCTGAATTCTGGCTGCAAGGCCAAAGTTGAGCTCCCTGACCCCCACACTGGGTTAAACTCTGCAAAGTTCTATGGCAGGTTCCAGCTAGACTTCCCCTGAAGATAATCCAATTTCTGATGGAAGGTGGTGATTCCTGCGAACTACCAATTACGGAAGTCTAGTGTGTCTTTATTGCAGTTGCTTGCTTCCATTCTATCTTCTGGAGCTCAGTACAATGGCCTTTATGAACACCTGTGCCTCTACAGTGTGGATCCAGGTGCCAACACAACCAGAAGGCCTGAGAACACATGGAGGGTTATGCTGCAGGGGTACCCACGCAGCTGGGAGGTCCTTACTGGTCTGCTGCAATAAAGACCCTGGGCACTGGGGGTTGGGAAGCAGCCTAGCTCCCTGCATTGTCAGGGAATGCCTCACCAGTCTGCTCTGATAGAGATCCGGGGTGCTGGGTGTTGGGGAAGCAGCCTAGCTCCCTGTGTTGGCTGGTAACCATTACTAACTGTTTTAAAGGAGTCTCTTGGCTGCTCAATTACTGATTATCATGATTAAAAATCTATTTATCACATTTGCCTGCCAACATTTTCTGTACTGGGCTTTAGCTCTGTGCTGAATAGAAGCTAGTATTTATTTCTCATGTGTCTTTAATGGTTACATCTACATTTATTCCTTTAAAAAAACATATTCATATAGCCCTAGCCAGCAGGGCACTTCCACATTTGTCCTATTCAGATCTCGTGCTTCTTGTAGAAAAACAATGTGTCTTATCTGGAAAAGTTTTGAGAGATAGTCTTGTCTAAAAACTCCACAATGCCAAGCTACATCTAAATTACCTGGTAGACTTTTCACAAATGTAGAATTTTTAGTTTTGTTAGACTTTTTATTACAAAAAAATCCAGACATAACAAAATATGGACAATCATAAAGATCTCTTAGATATTGATCACCTATCTTCCACAGTTAATACAACCTATGGTCAGCTGTTTTTCATTTGCATCTCATTGGACTCTCCTCCCCTGAATTATTTTAAAGCAAAATTCATGCAAAAATATTCCAAAATGCAAAATAGTGTTTAATTTTTTAAACAAATATTTCTGGAATTTTATTTTAGTGGGTTTGGAATAAGATCCAAGAATCTGTATTTGTAATAGGTGAGCTTGTTATGCAAATTTGGGAACAGCTTCATTTGACTCACTTTTTCATATATAGGGGTAGAAGTTAGCCAGAAGTCACTAGTTGAAGGATATTAATTGCTTTGTGACAGAGTCAGGTCTGAAGCCCATTTGGAAAAGACAAGTGCTTTGAAAATAGCAAGGAAACAACTTTCTGAAATGGTCAAATAAGCAATGAAACCTTCCCAGTCCATACTGAAGTCTCATGCCTTTGAGCTCAGCCTTCATTGACTGGACTTTTCAGTTGGAAATTAATCACAGTCTTGTGACAGCTCATGTATTATGTAATTGATTTTACTCTTAAATTGCTTTAACTCTTTAGCTAAAATTTAAGCTCATGAAAGGTAGACATCTTGTCTGATCTCTATCCCCTGACAGAAGCCTGCATAATATCCTTTCATGATATTTTACTACAGTGAGTGCATTACTTCATTCCTTACACCACTAATGGATTGATTCACTGCATTTATTTACTAATGTGCTAAAAGTAGAGAAAACAATAGGTGTGACTCCTAATGTCCCTAAATATAAAGACACCCATATGCTCTGATTTGAAAGGTTCTTTTCAAATATCCTTGACTAAAAATATTTCTTCAATAGCTTGACATATTACCTGGAATTTATACTCCTAACCATCAGTTTTAAGTAGCTGGATTGAAACACTAAGGTTCAAACAAACATGTTAATCAAGGAATTCCATGGCATAAATTAGTGGATGGAATCATCATGAGGTAAATCACTTTGATGTCATGAAGGCTTTTAGGTGTTGCTTTGGATGAGCTCGATTAGGATTCTCTGGTAAAGGTCAAGAGCTGGTGAATACTCAATAGTTAGAAATTATTTTACCAAAAAGGGACCTAGCATAGTTTATAACTAAGGCTACAGCTTTGGGAGTGATATAATCTCATCTTTGACTCTCTCTTACTAGTTGTATCATATTAGGCACTTCTCTAAGCCTCAGTACCTTCTTCTATAAAGCAGAAATTAATGATAGAACTTTATTGATTCAACAAAGCTGGAGATCTCCTATGTGCTAGGCACTGGAGATACCACAGATATAAAGACAGATAAGGAATTTCCACTCTTGAACTTAAATTTTATATTTTAATATTGTGCTGAGACTTAAATGAATAATGCACATGAAGAATTTAAGCATGGTGACTGAATCTGGAAAACATTACAAACATTACTTATTATTATGACCATTATTATCCAGGAAGGAAAGTGGATAGCACCACAGAAAGATATTTCACCATTTGTCTAGAACTCATGCCATATATGTAATAGAAAATAAAATCTATGGGTTGGTTTCCCATGCCTATGGAAAGGCTAGAAGCAACCTGCAAAGTAATATTTAAGGGACTGAGGAAAATCTCCCTCAACCTACAAGATATTCTTATTTCTGATTAAAACACAACATAACAACAAAACAAAAAACCTCTTGCCACAGCTGCATATTCCATGTCAGGGTTTACTCAAGATAGAATGCTGATATTATGTGAATTTGTATAATCGAGCAATGGAGGTATAGTGGATGGCCTTTGTTTAGGTGAAAAAAAAATTTAAGGATTAATATTTGCACAATGATAGGCAGAGAATGAGGCCTCCATGATGGGTATCAAATGGCCCAATATTGGCAAATGATCCTCTGATGAAAAGAAGCATGTAACGATATATAGAGAACAAATACTAGCTACAAGATTACAAAGACATAAATGACCATGAGAAATAAAGATATTGGCTTTCCCTCTAGAGACAATACTCAAAAATTCAATGTAAAATATCCATGAAGGCATGCTAATCTTGGGCTCGTTTCAAGTGGAAATGTAGAGTAGTCTGAAATGTGGGATAAGAAAGCAGAACCCTAGATATCTAAGGATCATCCTCAGCATGTGAGATCATGGGTCTAGAACAACAACAATAACTTATAGTCCTTGCCTATTAGCATGGTTGAAGCATAATTATAATATATTTTCTGCTTTGGTTAGGACTAGCTTAATAACTTGGCAAAGATGAACATGTAGACACCTTATAGTAGAGCTGGACAAGCTTGACATCAGGTGTCTTCATTTTATTTATTTCACAACAGTTGAGAAGAGAGATAGCTCACAAACTACAGGGTCAGGCTTAATTGGTAAGGATGAAACATTGGAACACACACAACAGAATTCTCACTCATCGATCCAGACAGAGATATATAGACTCATATTAAAATCCATATCAAGACTCAGTGTTTGATCATTTTTCAAGAGATGCTTATTCATGCCTTCCCTCAATTTATTTAGAGAACTGATACTTATGTATAGCATACATTCATGACTTAAATGAAGGACCATTGAATAAACTTAAAGATGAATTTTGAATAGGTCTTTTGCCTATGTTTTCTTTCTCTTTCTGCAACTGACTAATGCTAGATTCCAAAGGTCACTTGTCTTTAGCAATTACTCTGAAACACTACATCCTACCTGCAGCCTTTAAAACATTCTAGCCTAAAGAGGATTCATTCTTCTTTCTTGGAAATAAATGCAAACTGTCAATTGAATATCACTAATTGAGGTTTGAAGAGAGGGATTTTTCCCCCTGGGCATGCTGCCTTTTATCTTGGTCAGTGGCCCTGTTGTTTGTAAAAAACCTCTATTTGCACATTCATAAAGCATAAGATAAGAGTAAAAGACTAGTACTTCATTTTTCCTTTGTCAAACTGGATAAAGACACTATTAGTGTCTGAAACTGAAAGGTTTTTCTTATGGTTTAAAGCCAGTATGTTTTAATAGCCAAAGCAAAAGTAGATTCAGATGTCAGTTTCACTTTAATGGGATGAAAATATCTACACTAATCAGATTCCTGAGGCTAACTCAAGTGCTGGAGAGCTTGAGTTTTGCTCCTTCCATTTCCTACTTCGGATCCCCATCATTGATTGAATTATAAAACAGGGCTTACAGTACCTACCTCACAGAGGTATGGAGAAGATTAAATTACATAAAATAATCTTTTTTGGTGGAAATAATTAACATCTGATTTCAAAGCCAAATGAGAAATAAGATATAGGCCTAAGGACAATAAAGATAAAATGCTAGCTTTATTACTTATAATACTGAATGCAAGGGTAAGTGATGTGTAGACAAATAGTTCTCATAGTTCTCTCTTCTGCATTGCTGGCCTTTGGAATGACTCACCTGAAGGAGTTTGGGTCTATAGAGTACACAAACTTACTGAAAATTTCTTCTTAGTTTTGAAAATGAAAACATAAGACCATTGGATCTGTTGAGGTAATTCTTTCCTCCTCCATGCTTAGGATTTCCACATTTAAGATTAAAGAATACAGAACACACAGTTAAATTTGAGATTCAGATAACCAATGAATAATTCTAAGTATGTCCCATACAGAGTTGAGGGCATACTTATAGTACCAACATTATTTATTGTTTATCTGAAATTTAAATTTAATGAAGCACCCAATATTTTATCTGGCAGTCTTATCCATGGGATGAAAGTGAGTATGGGCAGGAAGAGAATTTCCTGAGTGTTACTGAAGTAAAAAGAATGTTGCTCAAAGGGCCCTAGGAATGGAAGGTATGCCTAACAACCATACAGTATGGGAGTATGTTGCTAAATACATGTTTATTGCTTTACTTCAGGCCTATGAGATTCTTCATGTTAAACTCATTTATGCCAAGACACTAGCTTCTTACTGTGATGCTCTTCTAGAAGTATTTTTACTTTAAATGAGGTCCAGGAGGAGATCTATACTTAACCCAGAAATTCTTCTCTAATGATAGATATTCAACTTTGAGCATCATTAATGCCCCAGAGATCTTGTTAGAAATAAAAATATCCAACACCCCCTCCCCAAATTTGATTTTTGGGTAGGATTTAAGGCATCTGTATTTTTAACAAGCTTCCCTAGGGATTCTGATGCATAGCAAAGTTTAAGACATATTCTTCTATCGTGTAAATGCAATGTCAAGGAGCAGGAGTTGGTGTATCCAAGCAAAGGTATACCTCTACCCTACAGATTACTTGAGAAACTATTATACCAGCTTGTGGACTGCTGGTTTAGAACCATTATTCAAGAAAGTGGGTAGAGAGAAACATTCCTTCCTTCAAAACTCAGAAGTAATATCCCAAGCTCCAAGCATAAAATTATGTGTATTGAAGAAGCTGAGTACAGGTCATTTTAATGAAGTCTTCTTACCAGTACTCTTCAGCCACATTCGACATTATGCGCAGTGTTCTGACAGATATGGTCAGCCATGCTCTTCCTTCTCACTGCAGATCACAGTCCAGTGTGGAAAGGCTATGATAAATGCAAGTGAAGGAGGTACAGCCTGGCAAGGAGTAGAAGGAAATGTCAAGAAAAGCTTTATAGGGAGGGTAAGTTACTCTTCAGTCCATAAAGACTGAATAGAAATACACCAAGAAGAAACACAGAAGGAAGTACGTGCATAGAGGCTAGCAGATAAGAGACTACTAAAACCAGAGAAAGATTGAGACTGTTATAGATTCTAAAACTCAGAGAATTTCAAGGGGCTGGGGATTAAGCTTAGTGGTCCCAGCGCTTGCCTTGCAAGCACAAGGTTCTGAGTTCAATCCCAGCTACCACAAAAACAAACAAATAACAACAACAAGAAACAAAAAAGTAAAAAAAACAACAAAAAAAACAAATCAGTTTTAGAATAGGAAAGAAATAGCTATGAAGGCAAAAAAGAAGAGAAAGAGAAAATGGGAGACACAGACACACACACACTTTGACAAAAAGAGACCCTGGGAAGACAGAAAGCAGAGAGGGAGATAAAAATCCAGATTTTAAAAATGGTAACAATCACTCTCACTGTAGAACCTTTGTTGTTTAAGCATGATGAAACAAAATGCCCAATATACATATACTTTCTCGGAAAACTAACAGATAGCTATGGGAAATCTAAATGAGTAGGAAATAAACACTACATTTACTTATTCCTGATAACATTTGTTACATACAAATGGCTATTTTCAGGGGAAATATTGATTACAATTCTAAAAGCAGGTAGATACATCATAAATATATTTAATAATGGAGAGTAAAATCATAATACAGTTTTGAAAAGTAAAGCAGTCTTTTTTCTGAACTTGATCTTAAAGTAGAATTTCAAATAGCCGTCACTGAAAATCTGCAGGATGCTAATGTATCCCCTACCTCATTTTTTGTTTTTATCTGAATTCATTCACTTGTTGTTATGAAAGTTTTGGAAAGCCCTTTGCAGCTGACGAGCCCAACAGTTAAGTGTAGGTGATTTGGCTTCTGCTCCAGGCAATGTTGTTGAGCATGCCAGCTTCCTGGAAAAAACATAGTAGAAAGAGATCAATTTAGCTTCATGGTGCTTAATATCACCTCAAGGTCTTTTCCCTTCTGTTTCTTTTTCCTCTTCCTTTTGAATCATACTTTCAGATAACCACATGTGTCAAGATTCAAAGGAACACAGCTCAGCATGTCTTTGTAAAGGTACAGAAGATAATATGGCATTACACATGCTCAATATGCTGTTTTGAATTCTCTAGAACATTGTTGCTCCAAAATCAAGTATCTTTAGATAAAAGGGAGGTTATGTTGCTCAGTTAGAAATTTGTAGGTGCCAAGTTTGATTTTTCCTCTGTATCTTTTGGCATATATTTTCCAAGGTGAAGAAGCCCCCTCCTATTTTTAGTTTAGAAAGTAAGCAGCAGGTGAAGAATTGCTGTACCTGAGGAAGGGTATTGGATGATTTCTCTTTGAAAATCTTGTATTAGCTGTAGACATAAACCTAGGATGGGAATGGAACAGGAATATACATGATAGCTCAATGGACAAAAACAAAACAAATAGGCAAGTAAGAATTGTCCCATCTTCCTTCCTCCCTTGACTCAGGGGAAGTGGTTACTCTCTCTGTGAATGGAGAATGGAATTAAGAGTGTCTTTGGTAGAATCATAACTACAGTTTCTCTGTTACAGATTTCTCATTTGAAGGGAATGAATGCAGTTCCAAATACTAGCAACCCACTTCCAAAAGATCCTAATGAATTATAGTGTGTACTACAATGACATTAGCACCTGCAGTTCTTCTTTCTGATCATTATTCAGCTCAGGACTGCTTTCTCTACCACAGCTATAGTGGGCATACTCACCTGATGTTATGGTTTGGATCTGGAATATGCCTCAAGACTCATGTTGAAAGCCTTATCTCCAGTTAGAATTATTGGGAAATGGTGAAAACTTCAGGAGGTGGGATGTAGTTCAAGGAAATAGGTCATAGTAGTCTTGGATTTATAGAACATATTGGAACCTTGGATCTGTTCTGTCAAAGCAATGGAGCATGTAACTTTCCTCTCATATTTTTCCACCATGATGTTTATAACTTACTGCAGGCCTACAGCAATGGAAAATGCCAATCAAAGACTGAAACTTTGAAAATCATGAACCAAAATAAATTTCTCTTCCTCTAAATTGATTTTCTTGAGTCTTTTGTCATTGCTGTTAGACAGCAATGAAAAGCTGTCTTAACACATGCTGGTGTGGGATACTTCTCAGTGCCCCTATTCTCCTACTCATGATATATTTCTCCCACTTACATACCTATCCTGTTGCCTTCAATTCTGGAAGAGGATCTTTCTAACATGTGGTTATAGTATTTTCAAATATCCCGCACAAGGCCAAATTATCAATTATTATAGTAGTTTTGTATTCCAAATCCTAAATAGATTCCCCCATTTGGATTGAGAATCTCACAAATATTAGAATAATTTCCTCTTGAGAGGACCATGAAGTATTTGACTAAGTTTTGGCATTTCTCATTGACTATTAAGTACTCTTCCAACATGAAGAATATGTATGTATTCTCCTCCTTGCTTTCCCATTACACCAATAAATCAATCCAGGTGTTTATTGAGCACTTGTTTTAAGGTCAGGTAATGAAATGATAAGATATACAAGGACTTACCCTCAGAGAGCTTACAGTTTAGCAGAAGAACAAACAAGTAATTACATTAGAGTATAATAAGTGTTACATGAGGAAAAGTAGATTTATGATGGAACATTACAGCATCACATGAAAGCATTTTTTCAGGGGAGAAAATAGTGAAGCAGAAGGGGAGATTGCTCCCAGAAGATGATAGATATAAAAGTTAGGGAAAAGAAAGTACATGACAATTTTATAGAACTGAAAAACATCTTAAACATGGGCCAGGGATTTAGCTCAGTGGTGCCACTGCCTGCCTTGCAAGCGCAAGGTTTTGGATTTGATCCCGGTACAAAAACAAAAACAAACAAACAAAACACTTAAACATTGTTGGAATGAAGAGTACAAACAGAAGTGTGTTGAGAAAAACCTTGGGTAGGAAAGAAAGTGGAGACAATGGAGAACCTTGTTAGCCAATCTAAAAATATTAGATTTTATCACAAGGCAACACAAAGCCACACAGAGGACAGAAACAAGGGACTGACTTGATCAGGGTCACATTCAGGAAACCCCACTACTAGCCCACTCTGTTGTGTAGCAGATTCTACTGGAAAAGGACAAGGAGAAGCGAGGGAAAAACAATGAAGTGATTGTTGTCGTAGGCCAAGCTGTGAGTAGTGGTGCCCTAAACTAGGGTAGTGGAAAGAGGACAGAGGAAACTAAGCAGATTTGAGAGGTAGAATTTATTCAATTTAGATGTGAGAAGAGAGAGGAAAAAAGAATCAACAATGATACCCAGTTACTGGTTTGGATACTTACTGGGGTGGGGGAGTGGTAACATCACTTGCTGGTTTAGGAAACACAAGACAAGTAGCAGATTAGGGGAGGAAGATGATTTCAATATTAGAGTTTGGTGTTTGAAGTATCATTAAAACACCCAAGTAGATACGGCAGTTAGACAAACAGAAGATTGAAACATGAAAGAGAGGTCAGGTATGGTGCTATATTTCTGAGAGGTCATGAATATATGAGCTAGGCTAAGAAGGGCATGGAGAATAAAAAGCCTATGACCTGGCATATGGATTTTAGTAATAACTACCTTTAAGGACTGGATTGAAGCAGAGATCTTGCAAAAATTTAAGAAGGTGTGGTCAGATAAGTGGAAGTAAAACTAGTAGAAGGAGGTGTAACAAACACCAACTGATGAGAGAATTTGAAGGAGAAAGGTCAACTATCAAGTGTTGATGAGAATTCAAACAAGATAGAATAAGACTAGAGTTCTCTGGATATTTTATATGTAGACTACCATGTTTAGGACATCCACGATGGAGTTGTGGTGGGCTGGAGCTGGGAGTCATAGGATTTAGAATAAAAATCAGAACGCAGTGGTCTGAGGCATGGCTGGGAGACAGGTATATGATGACAGTGAACCCAAACTAGACTATTCTTTTGAGGAATTTGGCTGAGAAGTGAGAGGAAAATAAAAAGGTATCATGAGTGGTAACTAGGGAAAGGTTTTGTTGTTGCTGCTGCTGAGTGGCACTGTAATAGAAAAGAATATTTTGACTCCTACTCATTGACTATGACATAGAATTTATATTGACTGAAAATTCTTCCTCTTGAGGGAATAAATCCTAGGGAAACACAGGAAGAAAGGAGATTTTATCACGTTTTAAAATATAAGAATCTTGTATTTTAAATGCAACCCTCATTTCTCAGAAGAAAGTCAGTCTTAAAATGCCTTCCTCATATCTCCTGTGGGACCAGAGAACTCAAGTGCACACAGAATTTTTGGTGATGTTGATGACTACCTCGAAGTCCCTGTGGTGACTGAATAAATGGCATCTGTTCCTACCCCCAATAGAACTCTTGCTGCATTATACTTTTACAGATATGCATAAGAATCTTCTCCCTCCTTCTGGGAGGGTAAGTCATTAAAAATCATTGTTCCCATTGCTAGTCATTCAAAGTTTTCCATGAAAATGAAACACATATTGGCATATATATTCCTGTGTAACCTTAGGTTTCATGTTTTCAAGAGAAAGAATTCACAGTCAATCTACATTATTGGTCATAGACCAAAATTAGAACTCAAAGTATCTAATTTCATTCCAGAGACTTGTAGAGGTTAACTTTCCTTGCCAAAAGCCCAATTAGAAAACTGTTTTTAAGTTAGAAAAATGCAAACGTGTTTCTTATCAGCATATTATCTCTCCTTTGATCTCGTTGTCAATTTTAAGACATTTTTCTTTATCTACCTCCTAACTACGCATACCAATTAGCCCTGGATAAGGATTTGAAATGTGCTAAATTTCAGGTTTTCAGAGGTTTAGAGTTTAATTCTGATAGTCAAATGAAAAATATCTTTCGTAGTGTTAATCTTTTTTTATATCCTCAAATTGCTGACCCACATTATCTTAGGAACTTTTAATATGAAAAAGGAGACACATACATTTTTTTCTTATTGCCCTCCAAGCGTGGATAGTTTACCACCTAAGAATTTCTCTCTTGCCAGGAACTGTGGCTTGTGCCTATTATCCTTGCAACCCAGGAGGCTGAGACAGGAGGATCATGAGCTCAAGGCCAGTGTGTGCAGTATAGCAAGATTCCATCTCAGAAAACAAGGCAAAATAAGGAAATAAAGAAGACAATTCCTCAGTGGTTTCCTCTTCTCTATTTGTTAGGAAGCAGAATAATATATTTCTTCCTTTTCTTTTTCAAAGGCTCTCAGCCCCTCGTGCTACAGAGAGGAGGGCCGAGGAGGGAGGAAGAGATTGATGGCTCTCAGAGACAGCAATTGCTTTGTTTGGCAGTCTCAGAACAGATTTTCCATCATCTTCTCAGTGTTTCCTAACCACAAAATTTAGTATACACACTCGCCCTCCACTCTTTCCCAAATCTCAGACTTAGATTACAGTACAGGACAGAAAGAAACAACAACAACTCAGGCTACTTAATTCACTGGCTACTGAATAGAGTTATGATTACCTGGAAATGCCTCCTGCCTGGTTCCCTCCCAGACACGGACAATGTATTGCTGCACCCAGACACGCTTGACAGGCCCTGCATGCTTGTGCCTGAGCTTTGACATTTTTGCTTAGGATAATCTATCCTCTCTGCAAGAATTTCCTTTGAGTTGTCTTCCCATCATGTTATTAACATGACACCTCTATATGATCTATCACAGATGCTGACACATTTGCTTCGAAGTATGATTTGGGCATCATTCAGTGCAAAATGCATAACTGTGGTGTAGAGATCCCATCTGCAGCTCACAAGGCATGGTTAATGTTGGCTCCGGTAGTAAAAACCACTTTCCTGAATGGGTAGTAAATTGCCACAATAGGAGATGATAATATTTGTGAGCCTTACTAACAAGCTTGAATTCTAACATAAGGCAGTTCATTGTTATGCTGCAGAATGTGAAATCCTAATGATTTTGCTATTTGAACTCATCTTATTTCACAATATGATTTACTGTGACTCTAAGGAGCCAACAGAAAGGAAAAAAAAACAGGGAAGTTGGAGGAAAAAGAATTAGGAGCAGAAATGGGGATAAACTCAGCTTTGTGAACAAATTTCATTGTCACTGATAATGTAATATTTTGCTTTGATTAATGCTCAATCTGGTTGAATGTATGTGGTATGCTAATAACTGTGTCTTCAGCCCAGTTGCTGACCACCCTCTGCCACAGGATTCTATTTTCAAAGCCAGCATTATGCTATATGCAAAATGGGGAGAAAAGAAGCAGAAAATCACTACACATGAGGTATGCTTCTGTCCAAAGACATGCTGAAAATGTTTGCCTTACCAGATACATTTTCTCCTGTCAGAAATTACCAAACAGATGGTGGAGGAACTGGTGTTTCATTAGACAGTTGGGCAATCTACAACAGAAACTAATTTTCACAGAATTATACTAATGATACCTATCCTGTTTGATACTCGCTGACAAAACAAGTTCTATGGTACTGGTTGTATCCCATGTTTTGTTCAAGAAGCAAATCTGGTACAGGCTTCTAGAAAACACTGACTCACTTTAGTAGAACACTATTTTGAATGTAGTTCAAGTCTGGTACAGAGTGGACTGTCTCTGTAGGAGGCTGTCTTGAGTGTTCTTAACATCAACTTGGAATAAAAAATATCCTGACCATAAAAGTTATTCTATGGTCATTATTATATTGAAATTATTTCTACGTCTATAGTCCTGGATCCCTGGAATGATTGAAAAAAAAGTCCAAAAGATCAAAATGGAAATTCTCCACATTAAATAATATGCTGAAAGCTATTGTTTTCCTTAATAGAAGTTATCAGAATTTTGGATTTAGTATACAGTGAAGTTTAATTGGTGGATCAGAACACTGCACATAAATTTCAAAGCCACATTGTCTTGTGGGTATGCAAATGAAATCAAGAGAGAGGAAAACAGTCCAAACCAAACCACCCCCCCCAATCAGAAAAACTTTTGGTACAGGAGGTGGCATTTCTGTAAACTTCCATGATATGGTCACGAGATTAATCTTAGTTAACAAAGAAGACAATGAGAAAAAAGTTCACTTGAAACAATTGTTTTTCAAACTTTGAATTAAGTTTATAGGCAGGGTTGCTGGGTGTGGCTTTTGTCGGGCATTTATTTAAAGCTTGACTTGGTTTGTAAAAATAATGTCCATCCATATACACTGAGGTGGCAGGCAGAGAGCAATCAGAGAATTGTTTCCTGAGAAAGGCAAACATATATCAGATCACATCTTTCCCAGCTGCTTCACTCTGAATGGAAACAATTGGAATGTATCAGCCTCTGTATCTGGATGCTCCTGAAAGATTAAATTAAAAATCGCTCCTTCCTCTTTTGTGTACCTCAGTGTGACAAAATAAACTCACATATGCCTTATTTATCCTTTCAGACAGTTGTCACTTTGTCAATGTAAAATTATTTCAATATCCTTGTACTTGTGGAAACTAGATCTAGATGGCACTTCAGAATGCAGTGAAAGATGGTACTCCCTATGCAGGGTCAGAATAGGGACATGGGCCCTGTAAAAAGTAGGAGAAAGATTGCCTCTGTAATCATCTGAGACTGCGGGGAGTTTTGTGATTTTACCGCTAAAGTAGGCCGTCTGTGGTTTTGCTTCAGACTCCATGCACACAACACTGTCTACCCTAGTTCCTACTTGTGCAGGTTGCTATACCTGCCCATTTCCTAATGAGCCCACAAAAACCCAGCAACAAGTTGACTACCCAGTCAGGTGCAGCTGCCCTGGCATGGTGATGTCCTCAGGGCCCTACCTCATAACATAGGAGTGCTGGCCGATGTTCAGCAGTTATCCAGCTCTGGGGCCTCCACTCCCTGTAGTGGCTTTGTACTGCTTCCTTCTGCGATGAAATTTACTTTTGCTTTGCACTGTGTTCTGACTCCTCTTTCTCTTTCTGTGTCAGAGAAAGAGACAAATCCGGGGAAGTTTCAGGGTAGGCTAGTGACACGAGCCCCACAGGATGTGACAAGAAGAAAAAGAAGCCTGTAACATTTGCACGGGAACATTCTGTCCCTGAACAAACACACATCTATTGTACCTTTGCTCCTTACATTAAGATGTGATTATTCAGGAAGCACCGAGCCATAATCTGATTCCCATAGATAGTTAGAAATGGGTAAATTCTTTCTATTGACTGTTAAGTGTTCATTATGTGATTTATCAAGTTATAATATTGTGTAATACAATTTAAAATGAAATATATGAACAATGAGAAAAGAAATACCAAAACAGATGTTCCCTTAAGCATATAGTGCAAAGACTGTATACAAGTTATTTCTCAAATGCAGTTTTGCATGTAAAGAAAAGAACATTGGCAAATATTTCACTTTAATGCTGAGAAATTTTAGAACAATTAATAGTGACTGCATTCCAGTAGAGCTTTTATAATGGACAACCTTTACATTACTTCACTTTATAGCTGCCTTTTGAATAGTAGGAACAAAGTTAGTGTGTTAATTGTCCCTAGTGAAGGTGCTAGAAATAGAACCTGTGATACAAATGTTGATAACTCAACAGGAATGCCATCAGTTACAAAATTCCTTTGTTTCTTGTCTACTGCTTGGAACTCTGCCATAGACACATCAACTTCTGATAAGTAGCAAAAAACTTTGCTATGACTACAGTAGTTTAATAGTGATAAAGTAGAGGGTAACTTTTGGTGTTTATTCCACTCTTTCTGGGCTTGAATAAACGTTTCTGGTCGTGCTAGTGAGCAGAGAATCTTGCTTACAAAGGGGGAGGAGAATGGGAGTTGCATTGATCAGGAAGACAATAGCATCAAGGGACCACTGCTGCTGCCAGCAGATTCACCTGCAGTATCGACAACCTCAAGTCTGCCGTGAGGTTTTTACAGTAAGTAGTGTTGTCACAGCAAAAAGAGAAACTGGCTGAGACTAGCTGGAATTGTAGCACAGAAATAAATTAAAAACATCGCAAGATGTACAAAACAGTTTTTATTTTGCCTTGAGTTCATTATCATAGCCATTTTCATGAGACTCACCAGCTAGATAAAATCTTTCTTTGGGAACAGCTAGTACAGATTTTATCAGATGCAGTATCTTCAGATGCAGTTGGTCAGTGCCTGACCAACACCATGGAACACTTTGTACTGAGCTGCAAAGAATCCAGCGAGGAGAGGGAGATATTTACTTGTCGTTGCTTGTTTATCGTGAGAATGCTGGTCATGTAGCTAAGGGTATGGATTTTGCCACCAACCAGACCAGAGTTCACATTCTCACTTGGGCACTTCCTCCTGGGCTAACTGTTTAATCCTTGTATCACTCTTCTTATCTAATTAATGTGTATAAGCCTTTATGAGATTGCTAAGATTAAATTAAAAATAAGGGAAATATTTTCCATAGTGGCTAATGCATACTAAATGTTCCATAAATGGTACCTATTATGACTGGAAAATTGGTGTTGGCAGCATTACTCTAATTTAATGTTATAGACTAGGAAATAGTAAATTTTTTTCTTGAGAGGAACATAAAGGTCAACATGCTGATCTGCTTCCTTTTCTGGGAATCTGAATCCTCTAAATTAAACATAAATCATTTTCAGGGATTCTAAAACAGTGGTTCACTGTCTCCAAAATACATAGTCCTGAGATCTTCATTTAACACAAAATCAGACCAAAGCCACCATTTTTTCCATTAAATTTATTGGAACATTTTAGGTATACAGTACAGTTACATTCATCATTGGGATCTTTTATCTTTACATGACAGGTCTTGGTTATTATTTTTTCCCCTTACCCCTGCCCTCCCTTCACCCCCACCACCCTTCCCTATTTACAAAGACTTTGTTTCAGTTTTTTTCATTTTCTTATATTTTTATTTTCCCTTCATTCCCTTCCCCTACCCCTCCCTCTTCTCCTATACCTTTAACCCTTTTCTTCCTATTTCACATTATCAAGTATACATTTCAATCCTTATTTACACTTTTAGTTTTCATACCAGCGAAACTATTTGGTATTTACACAATTTTTTAAAAAGTAAGTGATTTGGATACACACTCAGAATGTAGAGCCACAGGTTGAGGGTTTTCTTCCTGGATTTTCAGTCTGTGTCCTGAAGGAAAATAGACCACTGCCCTCCCCACCCCCACCACCCTTCCCTATTTACAAAGACTTTGTTTCAGTTTTTTTCATTTTCTTATATTTTTATTTTCCCTTCATTCCCTTCCCCTACCCCTCCCTCTTCTCCTATACCTTTAACCCTTTTCTTCCTATTTCACATTATCAAGTATACATTTCAATCCTTATTTACACTTTTAGTTTTCATACCAGCGAAACTATTTGGTATTTACACAATTTTTTAAAAAGTAAGTGATTTGGATACACACTCAGAATGTAGAGCCACAGGTTGAGGGTTTTCTTCCTGGATTTTCAGTCTGTGTCCTGAAGGAAAATAGACCATAGTAAAGAATTCAATTCAGATTTAGAAGTGGGCAGTGGTAAAGACAGCAGACAGTGGATGGGAGGCTAGTAACATTCAAGCCAGGATGGTGGTGGAAAACAGGCAGCTAGGTGGTGATCTTCAGGTTAAACTGGAAGTCTGTCAGCTAGCCAATTCAAGGTGCCAGGGATTGTGGAGAGTTGGCAGAGCAGGGTCAGCCAGACCAGTTAGTGAACTGAGACTCATGACATATATTGTGCTCTTACCTCCTTCAGGAAATAAAACCCTTAAAGGCTGGCATTTGTAGATTCTCTTCTTCAGTCAGACTAGTCTTAAAATGCTATTGCCTTTTTTATTTGTGATGGCCTTATGTAGGTCCTAAAAGAGAGAAAAAAAACATCATTGCCAAAGATGAATCATGAGGGAAATCAGCAGACCTGCTACTTTTGTGGTATAGGAGAATCATTAAGCTTCCTTTATTTACACCTATGATGATTGACTTTCCCCACATTTCCATTTCAGTAATTAGAAATTGCCCTATCAAACTCACACTGCTCAGCAAACACATACTTGAATTGCCCTTGAAATTTTTGCAGAGCCAAGTAATAGGTTCAATAGTATCTATTTGATATTTAGAATTTATTCCTTGGGTACATCATACATATTGAGATAGTGTTTATTTCTTTGTACACTAGAGGCTATTTTGTGAGATTCTTATTTTCTGCATAGTCAATAACTTATGTGGATTGACTGAATCTAACACTATAGATGTCCACTCAATCAACTGCTTTGTACAGAATTAATCAGAAACTATTATCCTATATACACAATCTGAACATGGGTATGTGCTCAAGGCCCGCTTTGGCCTTTTATTAATGTGCCTTTAAGCATATCTCAGAGCTACAACCCAAACTCAAATAACTGAAGGAACAGGAAACACTGTTTTATTTAATGAATAAATGACAACATTTGAAGGTACAGTGAGGCTTAAACTTTCCATTGTAATAAATTGCTTCAAAATTATTTAGTGCCTTAAGGGGCTGCATAGACTCCAGTACTCTCCATCTTCATTACCATCAAACTAATATAAACCATCGATGTACCTGAATTACAAGGTACCCAACTGTTTGCTTCATATGTACTTACTCAAATCTGATACAAATTGAACACCCTAATAAAAAAATCTAAAGTGCTCTGAGATCCAAAACTTCTTGAGAGCCTGTATGATAGCAAAAGTGAAAGATCACACTTGATTTCATGTCATGAGTCACAGTGAAAACTCATGCACATTAAAGAGATTGTATAAAATGTCTTTCAGAATATTTGTTTATTTTTTTCCGTTGAGTTTATTGGTACCTTTTAGGTATACAGTACAGTTACATTCATCATTGGGATCTTGTACCTTTACATGACAGGTCTTGGTTCTCATTTTTTCCCCTTATCCCTGCCCTCCCTTCACTCCCTCCTCCCTCCCCTATTTACAAAAACTTTGTTTTCATTATTTTTTCTCATATTTTTTTCCCTTATTTTCTTTTTCCTACCTTTCCCACTTCCCCTACAGACACCTTTAGTCATTTTCTTCCTATTTCACATTGTAAATTATACCATTTGGATCTTATTTACACTTTTAATTTTCACACCAGAGAAATTATTCGGTATTTACTCGTGCATCTTATTTATTTCACTTAAGAGTATAGCCTCAATATGCATCCATTTTCCTATGAATGACTCTAGTTTCTCTTTCTTTATGGCTGAGTAGTGCTCTATTTTATAGAAAAACTACATCTTCTTTATCCAGTTTCTGACTGATGGGCAATTGGGCTGTTTCCAAGTTTTAGCTATTAAAAACTGTGCTGCTATAAACATGGGTGAGCATATATCACTGTGGTATGATTCTTTTAATTCTTTTGGGAAGATACCCAGCATTCTGAATATTTGTATAAGATGTATATGGAGCATAAATGAATTTTGTGTTTAGACTTGGGTCCCATCTCCAAGTTACACCCTTATTTATATGAAAATATTCCAAATCTGGAAAAAGCACTTTCCTAGAAAAAGTGCAAAATTATATAATTTAACCTAATATTCATGATTTTAAAGTGTATTGAAGTGTAAGCTTCTCAGAACAGGTATGGCTGTTATCCCTACCTTGGGACTTTTATATAGTTGATGCTCAGTGAATATTTATGAAATCCTTTAGATTTTATTTTAGTTACTTTTCTCATTGCCGAGACAAGATACCCTGTGCTCAAAGTTAAAGGAGCAAATATTTATTTGGCTCACAGTCTGTAGAAGTTCCAGTTCATAGGTGGCTGGCTTCAAGGCAGGGTGCATGGCATAGGGGCATCACAGAGAAGAAACAATTCATGGCAGGCAAAAAGCAGGAAGGCAACAAAGCAGCACAGTAGCAAGGAAGCAAGCACCAAGTGACAAGCTGGGATCTTCTGTCCCTTATATCCTATTCAGGCTACCCAGCCTTAGGGTTGGTAGGCACTCACACCCATATGGGGCCGTCTGTATCCTACAACAGCACCATGAATCAATCCCAGCATTATAACCTTGATCCCAACATCACACACTCTAGATCCAGCCACCTCTGAAATGTCCCACCCATGAACACATGAGGCTATGAAGGGGACATCTAGGCACAAGCTATATTTTTCAAATTAAAATAAGAACTTCCAGGTAAAGGAGGACTGATGAATGGAAGGTGAGAGAAAAGTGTTCAGTAATACTTGGCCCTTTTTGGATGTCCCTTGATTGAAAAGATACACTCACAGAGATTTTGTGAAAAATACTGACAAAGTATGCATCTGCTTCTTTCAGAAGATTATCCTGGATAAAATGATGTTACCTGCTGAGCAAATTACATGTTTGTCATGGAAATATCTGACTCTGCATAATTAGACATAAAGATGCAAACATGCCAGCCAAAATTTCTTCCCATCCCTTGGACAGAATTTCAGATGATGAAAGTATTCTAAAATGAATCATCAGCAACTTCCAAAGCAGAAGTATGCTAGCTCGTATTTCTCCCCTAAAATCAACTATTTACTGAGCAGCAACACTTCCATGAAGAACATAAACCCTAGTAGAAATCTGGTTCAAGTGTAAGTATTACATACAATTTTCTTAAATATAAAATGTGTTTTTTGAGGGGCTGAATAGTAGATATTCCAAGGACATTACATCATTTTTACTAAGAAAGGTATACATATAACAAATTTTGCTTTATAGCACACTGAGGATTCTTATTAATTTTTCATATGTTTGGTAGAATTCACCAGAACCACTGTCAGATCTTGTGATTTTCTTTGATAGGAGACTTTTTGTTACTGATTTCAATCTCTATTCTTGTTATTGATCTGTTCATCGTTTCTATTTATTCATGGTATGCCTTTTATTGCAAACATCTTAAGTTTAAAATTTGTTGAGTTTTCATAAACTTATATAAAATTGTAATCACCACACCAATCAAGAAATAGAACCCTTCTCTCACTTCATAAAGTGTTCTACCCCCTTCTACTCATTGATCTAATTGACATAGGCAACAGCTACTTAGATTTCACCTTAGATTTATTTTTCTAGTCCTAAGGCTTCATATACCAAGAATCATATACTATGGACTCTTGTGTTTGGCTTCTTTAAATCAATAACATATATATGAGATTTACCTTAATTTTTGTATTATTATTTTGTTGAGAAGAATTTATGAATGTACCATGATTTTTTTTTTGTCATTCATTTTGCTTTGCAGAGATTCAAACCCAGGGCCTTCCTATTGGTAGGTAAGTATACTCAGCCAGCGAGTGGACTATACCACTCTATCCCACTCTATCTATGTATTCATCACCAGTAGACATTTGAGCTGTTTCTACCTTTGACTGTTATGAATGAATCTGCTATGAATACTCTTGTACAAGAGTATTCTTGCTATTTTTGTGAATAAAATATTTCTTTATTCCAGGTAAAGGCCTGAGAAGGGATTCTAGGCTGCAGGTAGATATACTGTATGTTTAATTGTGTGTATTTAATTGTATGTGTGTGTGTAGTACCATTTTTTTCTTTTTATTGAGTTTATTGGTACAATCTAGGTATACAATACAGTTACATTCATTATTGGGATCCTGTACCTTTACATGATAGGTCTTGATTCTCATTTTTTCCCCTTGTCCCTTCCCTCTCTTCACCCCCTCCTCCCCTCCCCATTTACAAACACTTTATTTCCATTTTTTCATTTTCTCATATTTTTTTCCTCTCCCTTATTACCTTTCCCCCACCCTTCCCACTTTCCCTACACCTTTAGCCCTTTACTTCCTATTTCACATTATTAATTATCTCATTAGGATCCTGTGTACTATTATAGTTTTTCACACCAAAGAAACTATTCGGTATTTCAGTTAAAGAAATCTCTGTATGAACATTAAAAATAGGGAATCCTAAAATAAAACTAAAAAGGAAAGTAAAAGAGAAAAGGCAATGATGTAACATTAAAATAATCCTTAATTCTGGAGATGAAAATGGTCCCTGAACATATTTAAATTGCTTCTTGCTCTTATAGTCTTATCTTATTCTTTTTTTTCATTATTTAGAGAATACTTTATTAGTTTCTGTAATCAAACCCACGTAGATATGACCTTACATATTTAGTACGATGTGTTACCCCTGTATACATGGAAAAAAATAAAAAAAAAAAAATTAACATTTCTAGACCAATATGGCTGTCCATTTCTGTACAATGCCAACTCAACACAGTAAATTGGTATGACTTTTTCCAAAATTGGCAGCACCGTTAAAGTTTCCCAAAATTCAGTTTATATATATGTATATATATATATATATATTTATATTTATATAAAAAGACTAATAGTATGTTATGCATCGATAGCAGCAACAGCTTTTCCAGGTTCTGCAGTCATCTGAACAAAATTATAGACATTCAGCACATTCCATTAAAACAAAACAAAACAAAACAAAACAAATAAAAGAATAATATCCAGAAAACAGCAAAGTTCTATTGCTGTTGTGGTACCTGGCACCATTTCTTCTATTAGCCTCTTAATCATCATCTGGAAAGAGAACATTCTAGAGTAATATCATTAAATGTAGCTCTGATAAAGCATGGTCCCTACTATGTATCATAAAGCAGGTACTAGATATTTTACATTCATAGAGGTATGATACGGTATGTGTAGTACCTTTTTACACACCTTCCAATAATGTACAAGAATTCCCATTGATGTCATCAGTCTTGTAATGTTAGCAAATTAGTGAGTATAAAAAGATATCTGAGATTTTAATTTGTATTCTAATGATAATATATGAAAAGGTGCTCAAAACTATTAGCTTATTGATCATTTGTATATTAATGTTTTGTGGTGTTTGTTCAAAAAATTGCCAACCTTTATTAGGTTGCTTTTATTTTTATAGTATTATAGAAGCTCTATAGTAAATGTAAGTTCTTTTTTGATTTATGTATTACACATATTTTCTCCCACTCAGAGCTTGAATTTTCTTTTCTTTTTTTTTCAATCTTTAACATTTATTTGTATATGTTTGCAGTACATCATGTTTGCACTCATTGTGAGGAGTGGGTACATGTACATAATTCTTCTCAATTATTTTTTTCTCTTCCCCTCCATTTCCATTTTTTGATAGCCTAAGATTATTCACTTATCTTGTAAGTCGTTGTAAAGTTGATTATCACATTAACAACCAAAATAATAGGCAAAAATATAGAACATATTAGATAATTATATTAAATCCAGTTATATTTTTAGATATATTGTCTATTCTTGGTTAAAATAATTTTTTTCTATCTTTTATCCTATTATGTCTTTTATTTTGCACTTTACAGTATTTATATATTGCATTTCTCATACAGAGAAGCCATGTAATATTTAAGCTTGTGTATCTGATTTATTTCGCTTAACATTATAGTTTCAAGGTTCATCCATTTTCCTAAAAATGAGTTTATCCTTGTTTTGACAGATTAGTATTTCATTGTACATAAATACCACATTTTCTATATTCATTCATTTGCTGAGGGACACATGTGCTGCTTCCAATATTTAACTATTATGAATTGTGCTGCTATGAACATGGGTATGCATGCATCTCTGAAGAATGCTGTCTTTAACTCTTTAGGGAAGATACCTAGAAGTTGGGTCAATTGCAATTTCTATTTAGTTTTGTGAGGGATCTCTATACCGATTTCCATAGTTGTTGTACAAGTCTACACTCCTGCCAACAATTTAGAAGCCCCCGCTGCCACCAGCATTTGTTATTGGTTGATTTCTTAATACTAGCCATTCATTATGGAGTAAGATTAAATTTCAGTGGTGTTTTAACTTGCAATTTTGAGTGTTCAGTGATATTGAACTTTTTTTCATATATTTATTGTCTATGTGTATTTCATCATCTGAAAATTGTCTAGTCATTTTGCTGGCCCATTTTGATTGGGTTTAAATTTGGGGGGTCTAATTTGTTTTTAGTTCTTTATATGTTCTAGATATTAGTTCTTTGAGGATTAGCTACCCAAATATATCTCACATTCTGTAGGTTGTCCCTTCATCCTGTTGGTGATTTCATTTGTTGTGCAGAAGCTTCTTATTTGATGAGATCCCATTTGTTGATTATTTTTATTATTTCTTGTATAACCAAGGTTCTGTTCAATTCTTGCTTACGTTCATGTCTTAAACTATTATAAATATTTTCTCTTTAGCAGATTATTTCTGTTCTAATGTTTAGATCTTTGATCCATTTTTATTTCAGCTTAGTGCATGCTGAGAGATTCAGGTCTAGGTTCAATCTTCTTCTCAAAAACAGCCAGTTTTCTCAGTGCCTTTTGTGAAAGGATATGGCCCCTTTGTAAAAAATACGTTAGCTTAGTGCGCCTGGAGTTGTTTCTGCATTCTCTATTCTCTTCCACTGATCTACAAGTCTGATTTTTGTTTTGTTTTGTTATGTTTTTGCCAAAACTATGCTACCTTTTTTTAATCACCATAGTTTTGTAGTATAATTTGAAGTAGAGCCACAATTGTGATGCTCCCTGCCATGTCCTTGTGGCCCAGCATTGTTCTTCTAGGTCTTTTCTAGTTCCACATAACTTTTAGGATTGTTTTCTCTAGTTCTATAAGGAAGGCTATTGTTATTTTAATTGTGATTGCATAAAATCTGTATAACACCTTTTTCCTGCTACCAGGGCTGAATTCAGGACCTTGAACTTGCGAGGCAGGTACGATGACGCTGAGCTAAGTCTCCAGCTGTACAACACTTTTGGAAGCCTTGCCATTTTGACTATATTGTATCTGCCTATCCAGGAACAGGGAATATCTTTCCATTTTTCTTATATCCTCTTTGATCTTTTTCCGAGTGCTGTAGCTTTCACTGTAGAGGTTCTGCACTTCTTTGTTAGGTTAGTTCCTGAATATTTCATTTACTTGATGCTACTGTGAATGGTATTGTTTCCCTGATTTCTCACTCAGTGAGTTTGTTATTGATGTAGAGGAATGTTCTTGATTTTGTAGTGTTAACTTCCTATCTTCTTATGGTACTGAAAATGATTATTAATTCCAAGAGTGTTTTTGGTGGAATTTTGGGTGTTTCCATGTAGAGAACTATGCAATCTGCAAATTATGATAATTTAACTTCTTTCTTACCTATCTGTATTCCTTTTATTTCTATTGTCTAATCATTCTAGCTAATGTTTTGAGAAAAAATATCAAATGGGAGTGATGATAGTAAATGTCCTTGTCATGTTCTTGATTTTAGAAAGAAAGCTTTCAGCTGTTTAGTATGATGTTGGCCATTGGTTTGTTATAGATGGCTTTCATCAGATTGAGATAAATACTTTCTATTCCTATATTCTTCAGGTTTTAAAAAAATATATACATAGATGTTTGATTTTGTCAAATGTTTTCTCTGCATCTATTGAGATGGTCATGGGTTTTTGTTGTTGCTTCAATTTAAATGATGTACTAAATACATTGATTTGCATATGTTAAACTTTTCCTGCGTCCCTGAAACGAATCTTATGTGGTTATGATATATGATCTTCTTAATGATTTGCTGTATTCTCTTAGCCAGTATCTTATTGAGGATTTTTGCATCTTTGTTCATTAACATGTCCCTGACACTTGAACCACCGATGCTTCATGAATGACTGTCTCATCAGGCAGCATGTACGACAGGTGTACAAATGGATCTAATCACCTTCTTAGGTCCTTTCACTAATAAAATTAAATCAAAAGCACCTAGTACTAAATTGCATAGTGGCAAAACATATGTATTATGGCTCCATTGTGAACATATTAGAGATTGGCCTACAGTTTTCATTTTTGGTTGAGTCCTTTTCTTGTTTTAAAAATCAGGCTAATGCTTTGTTCCAGGAATGATTTTGAGAGTACTATTTCCCTTTCAATTTCATTAGAGTTTTGAGGAATATTGGCATTAATCCTCTCTGAAGTTCTCAATGCATTTAGCAATGAATCTGATAGGATCTGGAGTTTTCTTAGTAGTGCTTTCATTACTTCGATTTTACTAATATTGGATATTCAGAATTTTCGTATTTTTAAATTTAGCTTTGGTATTTAAATGTATCCAGAAATTTATCCATTTCTTCTCAATTTTCTGCTTTAGTAGTGTACAAGTTCTCAAAGTAGCTGCCAATAATCTTGTGGATTTCACAGAATCTTTTGTGATTTTTTCATTTTTCATTTTTAATTGCATGGATTTCTGTCTTTTATTTCCTTACTTTGGTAAGATTGGGTAAGGGTTTGTCTGTTGTTTTAATCTTTCAAAGAACCAACTCTTGGATTCACTAATTCTTTGTATCATTTTTTAGTACCAATTTCATTAATTTCTGCTCTGAT
Organism: Fukomys damarensis; assembly: GCF_012274545.1. Taxonomy (NCBI): domain Eukaryota; kingdom Metazoa; phylum Chordata; class Mammalia; order Rodentia; family Bathyergidae; genus Fukomys; species Fukomys damarensis. The sequence goes on from NW_022900951.1 coordinate 74,393,622, forward strand.
TTTTGTAAGTTCTTTTCTTTATTAGCTTTGGGTTTGGGTTATTCTCATTTTTGTAGGAATTTGAAGTGCATCATTAGGTTATGTATTTGACTTCACTCTTTCTTGAAGTGGTAATTCACCACTATCTACTTCCCGCTTAAGACTGCTTTCATTGTATCCCATAGGTTCTGGTATGTCATACAGACTTTATGGTTTGATCATAGAAACTGTATAATTTTTCTGTTTAAGTTCATCTGTGATACACTGATCATTGAAAGATGTATTATTTATTTTCCTTTTGTATGCATAGTTTCTGTGGTATCTTTTGCCATTTATTTCTAGTTTTATTGCATGATAACCTGATAATGTGCATGGGATAATTTTTTGGACCTTTTGCCTATAGTGAAGCATGTTTTATGTGCTAGTATGTGATCTGTTTTGGAGAAAATCCCATGTACCAATGAGAAGAATTTGTATGGAGCACTGTAAATTATGATGATATTCTCCGATGCTTTTTTCTAGTAGTTTATATTTTCAGCTTTTTATATTCAAGTATGTGACACAAACACTTGTGTGAATGTGAAATAGGTGTCAAGATCCATTTTATACTATTATTCAGTTGTTTCCGTAGCATTTGTTGAAAAGACTATTTAATTTCCTTGATAGTTATGTGTATGTGAGAATCCTTTTTTTAACCTGAAATTTTTTCTTTCCTTTCTCTGTCTATTTCTACGTTAATGCCATATTGTCTTGATTATTGTAACATCCTGTCTTAAGATCAGGCATTGTAAATTCTCTAAATTTTATTTTTCAATATTTTTTGGTCTCATAGTCCTTTGTCTTTCATATAAATTTTAGAGTAAACTCAATAATTTAAATTAAAACATGTTGAAATTTAGGTTGGGGCTATCTTAAATCTAAAATCATTGCAGAAGAATGGCAGCTTAATAATATTGAGTCTTCCAATTTACTAACATGGTATAGCTCTCAAATTATTTAACACCTTTAAAATTTATCTCAGTAATATTTTATACTTTTTTATTGTATAGATATTGCACATATCTGCTTCAATGCATTTTCAAGTATTTTAAGTTTTTAAAAAATTGAAATACTATTCATATATCTAAAGACACAACTTTACCATTTCCAAGTGCATAATAGAGTTTTGATATTGTGCAAACATCACCACGAGTTCCAGAAATTCTTTACACTACATTTTGCTTATCTAGTAAACAGTTGAAAAATATCAAGGATTAGTCTTATTTTGGGGCTATTTATTAGTGATACTACTAAAATATTTATATACCAGTTTTACCGTGAACATCTGCTTTTAGTTCTATTGAGAGTATTGTTACGTAGAGAATTGCTGAGTCATATGAGAGTTGTACTTTTAACCTTTACAGTAATTACCAACTAATTCCCCAAAAACAGTTACACCATTTTATATTCCCACCAGAAATGTATGCATATATATGTATATATATATATATATATATATGTGAAGTTATGTAATATCATTGTAGCTTTAATTTGTATTTTTGGGGGGAATATTGGGGATTGAACTCAGGACCTTGTGCTTGCATGGCAGGTGAGGGGCCACTGAGCTAAATCTGTGGCCCTTTGATTTGTATTTTTAAAAGTAATAATATTGGGCATCTTTTCATATTTTTGTATAAATTTCTATTCATGTAGTATATATTTATTTGCCCATATACTGTGTTGTTTGTTGGTGGTGAATTGTACAATTTCTTTATATATTCTTGAAACTAGGCCTTCATCAAATATGTAATTTACAATGCTTTACCATTAAAAACACAGAACATACACACATATTTAATTTGGGCAAACATAAATTTAAAATTTTGAAGTCCAATTCTTATTCATGTTATTTTTTCTTTTCTTATTTTTTTCTTGCTTTTACTGTTCCATTTTTAAAAAAAGAACTTGCCTAATTCAAATTCATGAAGATTTATACCTATGTTAACTTCTAAGGGTTTTACAGCTTTATCTCTTCCAGTTGGGTCCTTGAGTCATTTTGTGCTGTATATAGCATATGATAGGGATCCAAATGCAATATTTTATGTATAGATATCCAGTTGTCTCATCACCATTTGTTGAAAATACCATTCTTTTTCCAGTTAAATAGTTTTAATGCTCTCATAAAAAATTAGGACTATGAATGTATAGATTTATTTTCTGAACTTTGTTTTTTGGAGACAGAATCTCACTGTATATTTCAGGCTAGCCTTGAACTCACTACCAGAGCTCAGGCTGGCCTCAAACTCACAGTGATCCTCCTGCCTCAGTCTCCCGAGTGCTGGGATTACAGGTGTCTGCCACCAGGTCAGACCTTATTTTCTGAACTCTTTATTTAATTTTTCTATATGTCTATTCTTAGGCCAGAGCTGCATTCTTTTAATTAGTACAACTTTGCAGTAAGTTGTGCAATTAGGAAATAGGAGTCTACGCACTTTGTTTGGGTTTTTAAATATTGTTTTTGCTATTTGCAATCCATTGAAATACCATATGAATTGAGCATCCACTGAACTATTTCTACAAAAAAATGGTGGGATTACTTGAATGTGAAACTCCACTTTGAGAATATTGCCATCTTAATTACATTAAATGTTCAAAGCCATGAACATATATCTTTATTTTTAAGCCTTCTTTATTTCTCTAACATATTGCAATTTATAGCATATTAGCATATTACATTGATTAAATTTATTCTTTTTTGTGTGTAAACATTTATAGAATGTCCAACTATTGATAACAAATACAGATCAACATTCTTGAAAAGTAGTGAATTGAAAAATAATACATATTTTAAAGAACAAATGGTACATAACAAGTAGTGAGATATTGGTTCTTTTCCCTTACCTAGATTAACAGACACTTTGCAAATGAATCAGGTAGCCCTTAGTATTAGTTTGACCTATTTTAGAAACTTAGGTTATACATTTTAAAGTAATGTTTATGTAAGTAAGATGGAGTGATCTGAGCAAAGCTTCATTTTACTACTTCTTAATTTGATTAGGTAAGAGGTCTTGCCATAATTTAGAGAGGAGAATAATAGAAGAAACTCAGTTGGCTATGATTCTTTAGAAAATGAGCTAATTCATGCATTCTCTTTCCTGAAGATTTTTGAGGAGAGTTGAGGAGGCTGGGGGGAGTGGGTGTGTGTGAATTATTCATAGAACAGGCTTTTAAAGCCTCTTGGTCTAGCTAAACTCTGCCATTCAGCCCTACAGTACAAAAAGATGTACTCCACTTAAAGCCAGTCTCTATTTAAAAGTGGGTGCTTCAAAAGAGACTGGGTCTGAGCCTCTGATGAACTCTTTTTGGGTCTTTATATTTTTTTAGCACATATGTGCAGTATGTAATTTTAGATTCCCTGTGTGAAGTTGGCACATGTACATAATACATCTTAATTCCTCTATCATCCCCTATCTCTCCCCTTTCTCCCCTTCCCTCCTTTTCTTGATCACCCTTCCCATTTGAGAAACATCTGTCTCCCTACTACCCATTATCTTTTGTTTTGGTCTTTATTTATAATTTGGGTTCTCATATAAGAGAAACCAGGTGATAGGTAAGCTTGCAAGTCTGATTTACTTCACTTAAAATTATGGTCTCAGGTTCTACCAATTTTTCTTATAATTTACTCAAGTCTTTACTGAAAAGTAGTGCTCCATTGTATGTAAATTTAACATTTTCTTTATACATTCATCTTCTGACGACCATGTGGGCTGCTTCCATGATTTAGCTATACAAATTGTGCTGCTATAAATATGGGTACACACATAACACTGTAAAAGATGTCTTTAATTCTTTTGGGAAGATACCTAGAAGGGGAATATCTGGGTCAAATGGAGTTCCAAGTTGTGTGATGAATTTCCATACTAGTTTACATTAGTCTACATTCTCAATGAAAGTGTAGAAAGATTCATTTTCCCCCATAACCTTTCCAGTATTTATTATTTGATTTCTTGATGGTGGCCATTCATTCTTGGGTAAGAAGGAATTTCAAAGTGGTATTTTTTTTGCATTTCTCTTATGACCAGCAATGTGAAGCACTTCTTCGTGTATTTATTGGCTCTTCGTATTTCTTTTAAGTGTCTGTTCATTTCACTTGCCCATTTTTTGATTGGGTCTTTTATTTGGGGAGACTACTATCTTTTAGATTTTTATATATTCTAGGTAAGAGTTCTATATCTCAGGAAAAAAGGGAAAAATTCCTACTCTGTAGGTTAAATGTGACTTTTTCGATTGTTTCTTTTTCTGTGCAGAGGCTTTTTAATTTGACATGACCCCATTTGTTGAGTTTTGGAACTATTTCCTGTGTAACTAGGATTCTGCTCAGAAAGTCTTTTCCTGTACTTATGACTTTAAGAGATAAGTGAAAGCTATGGATTTAAATTCAATTTTCTGGGTATGGGGAGCCATTTTTCCCAACACCATTTATTAAAGAGGGTATCTTTTCTTCAGTGTGTATTTTCAGTATCTTTTTAAAAGATTAAATAATGGAATGTGCTTATTTCTTGGTTGCATCTTTTATTTTAAGTGATCTAATTTATTTGAGATCTTTAGGTATTATAGATATGAATCCTCTGTCTTAGAAATAGCTAGCAGAATTTTTTTCCTATTCTGTCCATTGACTCTTCACTCTATTAATTCATTCCTTTGGTATGCAAAAACTTTTTAATGTGACATAATCCCATTTATTGATTCTTGCTATTATTTCTTGTGCAATTGTGGTTCTGTTTAGGAAACCCTTTCCTACACCTATGACTTTAGGTGTTTTATCTATTTTGTCTTCAGTAGGTCAATGTTTCTGTTTTAAGGTTTAGATCTCTAATGTATTTTGATTTTAGTTTGGCATATTGTGAGAACTATGGGTCCAGTTTCAATCTGCTGTAAATGGATATCCAATTTTTAGATATTTAATATTTCTTAAGATTATGCACATGCTCTCTCTCTCTCTCTCTCTCTCTCTCTCTCTCTTTCTCTTTCTCGGGATCAAACTCGGGTCCTAGTGCTTGTAAGGCAGGCAGCAGTATCACTGAGCTAAATGCTAAAAATCCTGGCCCTCTTGGTGTTATTGTGGATGGTGTTGCTCTCCTAATTTTTCTCTGTGGGTTCATTATAGGCATGCAGGAACACTATTGATTTTCCTGTACTGATTTTATTATCCATTTATTTATGTATTTGGTACCTGGGATCAAACTCTGGACCTTGCACTTTCGAGGCAGATTGTGGCAACACTGAGCTAACCCCAGCCCCCTTCCTGTATTGATTTTTATCCTGGTTCACTGCTGAATTTGGTTGTTAATTCAAGGAGTCTTTTGATGTATTTTGGGGGGTCTTCTGTGTAGAGGATCATATCATTTGCTAATAATGATAATTTTACTTCTTCCTTACTTATGGATATCACCTTTATTTCTTTCTTTTGCCTAATTTTACAGCTAAATTTGTTTGTACTATACAAAACAGGAGTAGTGAGAGTGAACATACTTGTCTTGTTCCTGATTTTAGAGGGAACATTTCCAAGTTCCCTCTATTTAATATGATGCCCTCCGTAGGTATGCCATAAAAGGCTATTATAAGATTGAGATAAGGTCCTTCTATTTTCTTCAGTGTTTTTTATCATGCATGTGTGTTGGATTTTGTCAAAGTCTTTTTGTATATCTATTGTATGTCCATCATTAGATTTTGTACTTGCTTCTGTTTATGTGATGTATTATATTTATTGACTTGCCTATATGCATTCATCCTTGCATACCTGAGGTGAAGCCTTCTTGGTAATGATACATGACCTTTTTGATGATCTGTTGCATTCGCTTTGCAAGTATTTCATTAAGTACCTTTTATGTCTATGTTCATAAAAGTGATTGGTCTGTGGATATTCTTTATGGTTGAATCCTTTTCTGGTTTTAAAATCAGGGTAGCACTAGCTTCCAGGAAATGAATTTGGGAGTACTTCTTTTGTTTTGGTGTCAATAAAGGTGTAGGAGAAGTGGGAAGGGTAGGGGAAAGGAAATAAGGGAAAAGAAAAAATATGAGAAAATTTAAAAAAATTGAAACAAAGTCTTTGTAAACAGGGAAGGGAGGAGGGTGTGAAGGGAGGGCAGGGATATGGGGAAAAATGAGAACCAAGATATGTCAGGTAAAGGTACAAGATCAGAATGATAAATGTAACTGTACTATAAATTTAAAAAGTACCAATAAATTCAATGAGGAAAAAAAAAAAAGCAAAACCAAAAATACATTCTGCCCCAGACACAGAGTGGGGGCTCCTGGCAAAAAAAAAAAAAAAAAGAGTTTGAGGAATATTGGCATTTAATCTTCCCTGAATTTCTTATAGAATTCAGCAGTGAATCCATCAGGACCAGGGTTTGCTTAGTTGTTAGTTTTGTTTTTGTGATTGTTGTATTTACTGCTTCAATTTCATTGCCTGTTACTGGATTATTCAAGGATTTGAAATACTTTTGGTCCAGTTTTTGTATCTAGAAATTTCCATTTCTTCTGAATTCAATTTATTGATATACAGTTTTGCTAATTAATTGTTAATACTTGGTTTCGGTTTGTTGTTGTCCATTGTGATTTTACCTTTTCATTTCTAATTGTATTGATTTAGGTCTTTTCTCCTATTTTTTACATAATTAATTTTGCTAAGGGTTTGTCTGTCTTGTGTATTTTTTTAAGTAACTGGCTTTTTGATTCAGTGATTTTCTTCATCATCATCATCAACATCATCATCATCATCATCATCACCATCATTTGGTCTCAATTGCATTAATTTCTGCTCTGACTGTAATAAATTCCTTCCTTGTGTTAGCTTCAATTTTGGGTTGCTTTTGTTTTTCTAGAAACTTGAAGTGCATCATTAGGTTATCTTGTTGAACTCTCACAGCTTTTGTGCTGTGAAAATTCAGAGGTATAATCTTCCTTTTTCAGATTGCTTTCACTGTGAGCCATCACTTACTTCTAGAAAGTATCTTATTTCTTTCTTGATTTCTTCTGTAATGTATTGATTACTTAAGTGTGTTTTTTGTTAGTTTCCACGCATTTGCATAATTTTTGATCATTGCTTTCTGAATTTATTGCACTATGATCTGGTAATATGCATAGTATAATTTCAATTCTTTTGCATTTATTTATTCTTGCTTTATTGGCTACTATGTGGTCCGTTTTAGAGAAAGTTCCACGTGTTGCCTAAAAAATATGTATTCTGTTGTTGGGTGAACCACTCTATAGATATCTACTAAGTCCATTTGTTTGAACGTTTTGTTTAATTCTGATGTGTCTTTGTTGATTTTTTATATAGTTGATGTATTTGTGATGTTGGATCTTGAGGTCCCCCATGGTAATTGCACTTATGTATATCTGTTCTTTTATGTTCAGTAATACTTGTTTTATAATACTTGTTTTATAAGTGTGCTGTGTGCTGTTATTTGGTGTATATGTGTTAATAATTGTTATCTCTTTCTGTTGGATTGTTCTCTTTACAAATATATTATGACCTTGCAACCTCTTCTTTACATATACTTGGGCATTTTCTTCTTTTTAGTGCTAATGAATTGTTTTCTTCTAAATGACTCATTTCTAGTGTATAGAAATACAACTAACTTTTGTATGCTGATCTTATATCTTGAACAGTTTTTTCTGAATACTTTTATTAGTTCTAGTGTTTTTTTAAATGAAAGTACTAAAAAATGTTGATGCTATTTATCACTAGTTATCTTCTTTATCTTACTATGTTTGCAGTAAATGTTTACATTCCTTGTGAGGAGTTGGATCTAGTGGTTTCTTTTGTGTATTTTTAAAGACTTCTTTAAAGAAATAAGGCTACACTACTTGTAAATATAGTTTTATTTTTCCTTTTCAATGTGAATGCCTTTTCCTTCTTTTCTTTACCTAATTGGTTTGACTAGAACTCCCAGTATAATATTAAGTAACAAAACTGTAAGAATTGATATTATTTTGTTCTTAATCTGAAGGAGAAAGCTTTCAGTATTTCAGCACTAAACATTATTTTAACTATGGGATTTTTCAAGATGTTCTTCATAAAATTGAGAAAATTCTCCCTTATTGATATGTTTTTGAATTTTTTATTATTCTGAAGGGCATTGAATTTTGTCAAGTGTGTTCTTTGCGTCTATAAAATGAATATATGATTCTATTTTATTTTGATTATGTGGTACGCTACACTGATTTTTATTATGTGTAACCACTCTTGTGTTCCTAGAATAAGTCATATTTGGATGGAGAAAGGCAGCTTTCTTATATTTTATTGAGATTTTTGTGTTTATATTTATAAGCATTATTGGTCTGCAGTTCATTTTTCTCATAATGTCTTTGGCTTTGTTATTAAAGTAAATTTGGCCTTATTGCATGAATGTTCTCCCCTCTTCTATATTTTGGAAGAGTTTGAAAAATATTGATTTTCTTTGAAAATCTGATAGAATTCATCTGTGAAGTAATTCTTCCTTGGGAATTTTGGATTACTGTTTTAGTTTCTTTGTTGTTGATTTCTCTTCAGTTTTTAAACATTTTTCCTTGAGTCATTTTTAGTATTTTTTTATGTTTCTAAAAGAGCCTATTTCCATGAATATGTATTATATATTGTTGCCATAAATTGCTTAGAATCCTGTAATCCTTTCCAGTTCTGTACAATCTAAAATTGTACTTTCATACTCATTTCTGATTTTAGTAATTTGAGTATTCTCTTTTATTCTTGATCAGTCTAGCTGATAGTTTGTCAATTATGTTGCTCTTTCACAGAACAAGATATTAAATTTGTTAATTCTCATTTATTCTTGTAACTATTTCATTTATGACCACTTTACTCTTTAATGTCTCTTCCTTTTGTGTTCGCCTTTACTTTTACTTGTTGCTTTTCTCATTTTTAAAGGTGGAAATTTGGGTTATTGATTTGAGATCTTTCTTCTTCAGTGTAGCTGTTTATTTCTGTCAAGTTCACTCTGATCATTGCTTTTGCTCTGTTCTATACATTTTGGTAGGTTATGTTATTGCCTTTATTTATATCAAAATATTTTCTAATTTCCCTTTTGATCTTTTTTGATCCATTGATTATTGAGGTATGTGTTGTTAAATTTTCAAATTTTTGTAAATTTTCCACATTTTTTTTGAGACAGGGTCTCATTATGTAGTTGAGACTGACCTGGAACTCACTATGTAGCCCAGGCTGGACTCTAACTCACAGCGATCCTCCTGCCTCAGCCTCCCAAGTGCTGGGATTACAGGCATGCACCACTAGGCCTTGCTAATTTTCCACATTTTATCTTGGTTTTAATTCCTATTTTCTTTCCATTGTGGATGGACACATAATTTCAATTACTTTAATATTTTAAAATTTATTTTGATATGCTATGGTCAGACATGTTATATAGTTGGCATATGTTCCATATGCTCTGAAAAGGTTGTGTATTCTCTTGTGAAATAAATTTTTTTTTAGAAATCTGTTAGGTTTAGTTGTTTTATAGTGCTGTTCAAGTCTTCTATTTTCTTAATGTCCTGTGTAGTTGTTTTATCTGTTCTTGAAAGTGGGATGTTAAAGTCACCTATTATTGTTGACATATCTACTTCTCATCAATTTTGTCCATTTTTGCTTCTCATGTTTTGGGAATCACATAAAAGTTGCATTTATATTTATAATTGTTATACTTTATATGTGTATTGTCCCTTTCTTTTATCAGTAAGTACTCTAATTTGTCTTTAGGTTTAAGTTAATTTTAATATTAATATTGTTACAGTCACATCAGCTCTTTTTTGGTTGTGTGAGATATCTTTTCCTTTTTAGATTTCTGTTGTCTTTGTATCTAAAGTATTTTTTGTAGACAGCATATAGTTGGACTATTTTCTTTTTCATCTTATTCCGCTAAATTCTGATTTTAGCAGAAGACTGTAATCCATCTTCTTTTAATGTAATTATTGTTGAAAAATGATTTACTCCTATAATTTATCACTTTTTTCTATATGTCATATCTTCCCTTCCTCAATTTCTCTACTACTGACTTTCTAAATGCTGAGTAGATATTTTAGTGTACCAACTTATTTTCTTTGTCATTTCAAGAAAATATATATTTTTGAGTTCTCTTCTTAGTGGATTCCATGAGAATCAAAATTAACATTTTAACTCATGATAATCTAGTTCAGATTATTACCATGTTATTTCAATAGCATACAAAAACTTCTCTCTTTATGTTGTCACTGTCACAAAATGGATCTTTTACACTCTATTCTCCATCGAAATAGATTTATAATTATTGTTTATACAGTTTTGTTTTAAAGTAAAATTTGAAAAGAAGCTACATACAAAAATATTATTAGTTTTGATTATTACATTAGCTTGTGTAGTTACTTTTACCAATGTTACTTATTTCTACGTGTGAGTCAAGTTAACTCTCTGGTATCCCCTCATTTTAAACTGAGGGACTCTCTTTAGCACTTCATCTACTGCATATCTACTTAGTAGTGAAAAACTATGTCAGGTGTTCTGTTTTATTTGGAAAATATGCTAATTTTGCCTTCAGTTTTCAAAGATAGTTTTATTAGCAAAGTTAGATAACAATTCTTATTTATTTTGGAGCCTCAAATATATCATTCCACTGATTTTAGTTTCCATAATTTCTTGTGAGAATTTAACTGTTAACCTTATTAGTATTTCTTTCATGTGATGACATGCTTTTCTCTTTTAGCTTTCAAGATTCTTTCTTAATCAAACAGTCTATATGTCCATCAACAGATAAACAGATAAAGAAATTGTGGGATGTATATACAATCGAATGCTTCTCTTCCAAAACGGAGGAGAAATTTGAGTCATTTGTAGGAAAATGAATGCACCTTGAGACAACAATATAGAATGAAAACAGATACATATGATCACATAATTTCTCTTCTATGAAATACTCAAAATACAAATAATTTAAAGAGCAAAATAAAAGATAGATAATAGGCAGCAGAAAGAAGGATCTTTTGCAAATGGAAAGGGGACCAAGAGATGGAGGGTATATCAAAGGAGGGGGAAAGGAAATAAGGGTGATGCTGTTGGAAAGTGCTGCAGTCTTCGGGACACAGGACCCATTGAGTAGCTTTTTGATCACTAGAGACATGAAATAGTTTCATGTGTGACACCTTAGTAGTTCCCATGTGTTTTACAAGAGGATTTTTAGAAAGAGTGCAAGCCGGAATCTGCAATTTTTTTTTCTCTTCCTGGTTCAAGATGTTGAGAAACACATTTTTATTTTGAGATATGTGCTCCATTGCTCATTTTTAATCAAATTATTTGGGGTATTGTTTATTTATTATTGAATCTCTGGAGTTAATTGTATACTCTGGATATTAATTCCTTGTGAAATATACAGATCACAAACGTTTTCTTTTTTTTTTTATTTTATTTTTTTTTTAATTTTTATTTTGAGATGTGCTCCATTGCTCATTTTTAATCAAATTATTTGGGGTATTGTTTATTTATTATTGAATCTCTGGAGTTAATTGTATACTCTGGATATTAATTCCTTGTGAAATATACAGATCACAAACGTTTTCTTTTTTTTTTTATTTTATTTTTTTTTTATTGAGTTTATTGGTACATTTAGGGATACAGTACAGTTACATTCATTGTTGGGATCATGTACCTTTACATGGCAAGTCTTGATTCTCATTTTTTTCCCCTTACCTCTGCCCTCCCTTCACCCCCTCCTCCCCTCCCCATCTACAAACACTTTATTTTCATCTTTTCATTCTCTCACATTTTTTTCTTTTCCCTTTTTGTTCTTCCCCTACGTATCACACCTTCCCTACACCTTTAGCTCCTTTCCTCCCATTTCTAAATGTCAGTAATCTTATTAGAATCTTATGCATTGTTGCAGAATATTCACACCAGGGAAACTATTTGGTATTTACACATGTGGGACTTATTTATTTCACTTAGGAGTATATCTTCAATATGTATCCATTTTCCTATGAATGAATCTATTCTCTCGCTCTTTATGGCTGAGTAATATTCCATTTTATAGAAAAACCACAACTTCTTTATCCAGTTTCCAACGGATGGGCAAATAGGTTGTTTCCAAGATTTAGCTATTACAAACTGTGCCGCTATAAACATGGGTGCACATACTTCTCTGTGATATGATTCTTTTAGTTCTCTTGGAAAGATACCCAACAGAGGGATGGCTGGGTCAAATGGAACCTCCAGTCCAAGCTCTTTGAGGTATCTCCATATTGATTTCCATAGTGGTTGCACTAGTCTGCACTCCCACCAACAATGGAGGAGGGTTCCTTTCTCCCCACAACCCCGCCAACATTTGTTATTGTGTGATTTCTTGATAGCAGCCATTCTTTGTGGGGTGAGGTGGAATCTCAGTGTTGTTTTCATCTGCATCTCTCGAATGACCAGTGATGTGGAACATTTTTTCATATATTTTCTTGCTGCTTTCACTTCTTTGTATGAGAAATGTCTGTTCATTTCGGATGCCCATTTTTGGATCGGGTCTTTATATTTGGGGGGACTGATTGTTTTGAGTTCTTTATATATCCTTGATAATAGTCCTTTGTCTGAGGTACAGCTGGTAAAAATTTTTTCCCACATTGTAGATTGTCTCTTAGTTCTGCTAATGGTTTCTTTTGAAGTACAGAAGCTTTTTAGTAAGATGAGATCCCAGTTGTTGATTCTTTCTGCTAGTTCCCGTGCTACTGAGGATTTGTTCATAAAGTCTTTTCCTATACCAATGTCTTCCAGAGTTCTGCCTAACTTACTTTCCAGCAAGTTTAATGTTTCTGTTTTAATATTTAGATCTTTAATCCATTTGGATTTTAATTTAGTGCATGGCGAAAGATAAGGGTCTAATTTTAATCTGTGACAGGTTGATATCCAGTTTTTCCAACACCATTTATTAAAGAGGCTATCTTTCCTCCACTGAGGATGGTGAGCTCCTTTGTCGAAGATGAGGTAGCTGAGTACATCTGCATTTGTTTTTGTGTCTTCCAGTCTGTTCCATTGATCCTCAGGCCTATTTCTTTGCCAGTACCATGCTGATTTTATCACAGTGGCTTTGTAGTATAGTTTCAAATTGGGAATTGTTACACCTGGTGCCATGTGACTGTTGCCTATAATGGCTTTTGCTATTCTAGGTCTCTTGTGGTTCCAAATGAATTTTTGGATTCTTTTTTCTAGTTCTGTGAAATATAGTGTTGGAATTTCAATTGGCATTGCATTGAATGTATATAGCAGTTTCGGTAGTATGGCCATTTTCACTATGTTGATTCTTCCTACCCAGGAGCAGGGGACAAACGTTTTCTCACATTCGGTAGGTTACATCTTTATTCTAATGATTGTTTCCTTTTTTGTACAGAAACTTTTTAGTTTCATTTAATCACAACTGTCTATTTTTGCAATTGTTTTCTGTACTTTGGGGGTGTTATCAAAAAACCTGCTCCATTCCAATGTATTGAAGCATTGCATCAATGTTTTCTTTTTTAAAATTAATTTTATTGGTACATTTAAGGTATACAATATAATGACATTCATTGTTGAAAATTTGTACCTTTATAATCAACCTCGGTTCTTATTTTTCCCCATCCCCCTGCGCTCCCTTCAACCCTGCCCTACCTCCGTATCTACAAAGACTTTGTTTCCATTATTTTTCATTTTCTTATATTAATTCCACTCCCTTCTTTCCTTTCCCCTACCCCTCCCATTTTCCCTTCCTCTTTTTCCCTTTTCTTACTATTTCACATTATCTATTATACCTTTTACTCCTTATTTACACTTTCATTTTCTCACACTAGAGAAACTATTCTGTATTTACATGTGTGTGACCTACTTATTTCACTTGAGAGTGTCATCTCAATGTGCATCCACTGAATTATAAATGTCACTAATTTCTCATTTTTTATGGCTGAGTAGTACTCCATTTACTTTTTTAAAACCCCACATTTTCTTTATCAGGTCTCTCATTAATGGGCAATTGGGCTGCTTCCAAGTTTTAGCTATTACAAACTGCACTGCTATGAACATGGGTGCACAAAAATCACTGTGGTACAATTCTTTTTACTCTTTGGGGAAGATACCCAGCAGGGGAATAGCTGGGTCAAATGGGCTTCCAATCCTAGTTCTTTGACGTATCTCCATACTAATTTCCACATAGTGAAAATGCCCATCCTTCCAAAACTGCTATATAGATTCAATGCAATCCCAATTGAAATCCCAGCAGCATACTTCACAGACCTTGAGAAAACAATCCAACAATTCATTTGGAGTCATCAGAGATCTAGAATAGCAAAAGCATTCCAGGCAATAAAGACAAGGTAGAGGGTATCACAATACCCAACTTGAAACTACTACAAAGCTACTGTGAATAAAAACAGCATGTTACTGGCAAATAAACAGACCTGAGGACCAGTGGAACAGATTAGAAGATGCAGAAACAACTCCAGACACACTCAGTCAACTCATCTTTGACAAAGGAGCTAAAAACCCTCACTGGAGGAAAAATAGCTTCTTTAATAAATAGTGCTGGAAAAATGGGGTTTAAACTTGCCAAAGATTAAAACTAGACCTGTAACTCTCACCATGCACTGAACTAAGGTCAAAATGGATTAAAGATCTAAAAATTAAAACAGAAACACTAAACCAGCCGGAGGAGAGGTCAGGTAGAACTCTTGAGGACACTGGTATAGGAAAAGAGCTTAGGAACAAAACCTCAGTTGTCCATGAACTAGCACAAGCAACAAGTGGGATGTCTTCTTAGAAATGTTCAGTATAGCAAGAGAAACCGACAACAGTGTGAAGAGAAAACTCACAAGGTGGGAGAATTTTTTCACCAGCTGTTCCTCAGACAAAGGTCTACTATCTAAAATATATAAAGAACTTAAAAAAATCAGACCTTCAAAATATAAAGACCCAATCCAAAAATGGGCATCTGATGGGAGGGCAGGGACAAGGGGAAAAATGAGAACCAAGACCTGTCATGTAAGGTACAAGATCCCAGTAATGAATGTATCTGTATTGTATACCTAGAATGTACCAATACACTCAATAAAAAGAATAAACAAAAACAAAAACAAAATTGGGCATCTGAAATGAACAGATATTTCTTAGAAAGAGAAGTAGAAATAGCAAATAAACATATGAAAAAATGTTCAACATCACTAGTCATTTGAGAAAGGTGAATGAAATCAATGCTGAGATTCACCTCATCCCAGAAAGAATGACTGCTATCATGAAATCAACCAATAGCAAATGTTGGCAGGGAAAGAGGAACACTGCTCCACTGTTGGTGGGAGGGCAAGACTGGTGCAACCACTGTAGAAATCACTGTATTTTCTTTTAACAGTTTCATAGTATTAGTCCTTTCATTTAAGTCTTTAACCCATTTTCAATTCATTTTTATATGTAGTGTGAGATAATTGTCTAATTTTTTTTCTCCTGTCTGGGGATATACTATCCTTTTTTCATTGCATTTTTTTTTGAGACAGGGTCTCACTATGCAGTTGAGACTGACCTGGAACTCACTGTGCAGCCCAGGCTGGTCTTGAACTCACTGCAATCCTCCTGCCTCAGCCTCCCGAGTGCTGGGATTATAGGTGTGCGTCACCAAGCCCAGGTCATTGCATGATTTAAATCTTATTTATGTGCCACTAAACTATAATTCACAAATTGTAATATTCTCCCTTTGAAAGCGTATCATCCAATGGTTTTATTTTATTTATGGAGTTGTAAAACCATCACCATCTTGCATGTTATGCTGTTTCTTTCTTCCCTTTCCTTTTTGAAATCCAAATACTTGTATGTCACATGTTGCAGTCTTAATCTGGTTGATGTGTTAAAATCAGTGATAGACAAATTATTTCCTGAAGGCCAAATCTGGTCTGATTTTGTAGGCCCTCAAGCTAAGAATTGTGTTTCCATTTTAAAAAGTGTGTAAAAACCAAAAAGGAAAACAAAAATAATGCATGTCAGAGATTTAATGTGGTTTTTAAAGCCTAAATTATTTTTTTCACTCCCTTTACACAACTCTTTGCTGTCTCTTGTCTTAGAGAATGGAGTCTGGGGCTACTATCAGGGGTTAAATTTGGAAAAAAGAGAGCCATAGGTAGGAAGAGCTGAAATGTTGCTTATAAACTCCCCTCTACCTCCATTATACTCAGAATAAGGATTGATGTCAGAGGAAAGGGTGTATGAAGAAGATACTCAACCAGTGTGATACTTTCTTTCAAAAATCCAAGCACCTTCCATTTTCTGACAGCATGTATTTTCAGTTCTTTTAAATGGGGCTATGTTTATATTTTTCCCAGAATTTATAATTGCTATCTGTGAAAGTTGTAGCTGCAAAGCTACTATTTTATTCCAGAATTTGCCATGCACATTTTAATGAAATTGAATATGAATTACTATAAAGGGGAAGATAAAAAGGAAAAACATTCATGGACACTTAGACTCAGTTGTTTGCCCAGGTGTTTTAGTACACAGTTTTAGACCATATGTTATCACCTTAATGAAAGGAACATTATATGTCTATGGAAGAAAACTGTGACTCTCATCAGGAAAATACTATGTTTTGTATATCCATATGGAAAATTTCTACTTATAAATCATAGAATCAGAAGGCTCGACTTAACTTCAGCAGATACACCCAATATAGAGATCCTTATGATAGCCTCCCAGAGGATGGGCTTTGAGAGTCTGATTAAACTCTAAGAAATAAAAATTTCATCATTTATATATTTTCTATGCTATATCAGTAACCTTTGATTCCAAATACTTCTCCCACATTATTAGGTTTCTGATATAAAGTAGACTTAAAACTTAAGAAATTTTGAGCTGTGGATCATTCACCACTAGTAGAATTGAGTCAGCTGTAGCCCTTGGACCATAGATGGAGCTCAGGCCTAGAACTAAGCCATCTCCTTTTTTCAAAAAGGGAGTGGTATCCATGAATTCATGTCAATGTTTGAAGGATGTTCTAAATTCTGAGCTAAAGCTCTCCAGGTAATCTTTGGAATGAAGAAGCATCTCAGCTCACAATGGATGCCCAGAGAAGAAAGCAGACACACTATTTTTCTGATTCACCATTCTTCCATTCAACAGTGAGCTAGAGAGCTCCTGATATGTAAGGATGTAGAGATATGCACTTATGAAAGCATTTTACAGCAAACATACTCTTAGGTGTGTCAGATGTACTTTTCAAAGATGTATTCAAGATGGCTCTGATCTTCCCTTTTAGTCAACTGAATTTTTATTATATTAAAAAGAGCCAAGATAAAATAAATATTTCCAGCAAAAATTGATCACTTCAATGACTATTTTAATCACCTGATAAGATATGGGGCTATGAACTGTAGTTACACATTTTTGCCCACCTACAGTTACCTATGTCTTTTAATGAGAAAAATGGCCAGTAAGTTATAACTTGTGGCCATAACTTCTTATTCAGGTTCATGATACTGCTCTGGTTTTATATTTTTTTCAGATAAATAAAGACTACATCTTAATATTTGTTCTCTAATTTTGTTACAAGATAAAAAGAGGCCATTAGTCACTTGAAGATTTACAATGAGAAACCATAGTTTCCAGCTAAGGCAATTTATCACCCAGAAGAATTCTAGAGAAGAATACAAACTATTTTCATCTATGTTAATTACTGTGCCATCCTACTTTCATTTCCATTATGTGCCTGATAGATTTGCTTGCTCACAATCTTATTCTTTTTTCTATATCTGCAAATGATATATTTCAGGGATGTCCAGGATACACATTCCTTAAGTGAGAAATTCAAAGACAGAGGTTTAGTTTAAAAAATCTAATTCAATTCTGTCTTAAAAAGTCATGCAGAGCTTCAAAAATAAAAAAGTAGGGAAGAATCAATTGTCAAAGTACTTCTCTTAGTAATACCACAAGGCAAAGTATTATGGTGGGTAAAAGTCACCCTGAACATATTTTTCTAATGATGATATGTACATTAGTGTATTTGATTGTATGTCTCAGTAGCTATGCTGGATGAATACAGGAAGCAATCTGTGTGTTTGCCCACTTGATATGATGAATGTATGCATGTATGTCTAAGTGTAAACGAGTGAGTTTTACCCATGTTACATTTTTGTGTATTTATAATTTTTACTAATGTTTCCTTTGATTTTACTTGTAGAATTAACCCAATTCAGTACAATGTGGCATGAAAATCCACTTGTAACTGGGAGGAGGTTGATAGTGAGTCATAAGGTGATTTGGTTACCAATGGTGACTTGGATCAAGTATGCCAAAGAAGTTAGCAACATATGACAAATAGAGAAGTACAGGATGAAGACCTTGCTTCTGAAAGGGAAGAAAACATTAATGTAAATAAATGTTTGACTAGTCAAAATATTACAAAATGGACATGTAAACCAGAATGATCTAATGTTAGAAACCTATTGGAAGAAATGACAACACTGCTGTTCAAGGTTGGAAATTGTTTGTGAAAGACAATATGCTACAAGATGTTTTGAAATACACCAGTAATGAATAAAAGTAAAATATTCCAAATGCATAAATAGTAATACTCAAAAATATTTATGATAATATCACACTATCTGAACTAAAAGCCTTCAGAGCCGGATTTTATCATTCTAATTGTCAGAATCTAAAGGATTTATGGAAATGTAACAGAAGTGGCATTGAGATTTTTTAGAACAATAATGACACTCAGGAGATTTGGTTTCTTTCAAAATTGACTATGTTTTGATAACAGAAAGGCCCACCAAGAAACACAAAAAGAAAAATTCCAACAATTTTGCTGCTATTCACTCATTTTTGGAAAACTGCTTCAAACTCTCAAGCAATTTATACACCATCTGAATAGATGACAACTGACAAACAACTTGCATCATTTCATGGTGGTTGAAGGTTTCAGCAATATATGTCAAATAAATCTTCCAAGTATGGTATAAAAATATATGCACTGGAGGATGTGAAGACATTTTACACCTTTAATTTAGAAATTTATCCTGGAACTCAGCCACCAGGTCTTTATTTGTGCAGTAATAAACTGCATGATGCTGTGAACAGACTGTTGCACCTATTTAAAAAAGTAATCCAAATGTCACATTCGACAATTGGTTCATGAGTTACCCATTGAAGTTACATTGCTAAAAGAACACCAGTTGACCAGCACAGGAACTATTCACAAAATCCCAGTAGAGATTTCTGAAAAAAAATGTTGGGAGTTTGTAGCAGACACCTCTGCTGCATATTAGCAGGCTGTAATAGCACAAGCTTCCTGCCCTTCCATAATTCAGCTGTGTTACATTGGCAGTAGCAGAGCTTGGCTGTGTTCACTCCCAGTCAAGGTCAACTGACTAAGACTAAATTCTTCCCCTCTGAATTAACCGTTTGTTCTCTTCAGCAAAGATTTTCTGTGGCCTCATTCTACAGTCCTGCCTGCTTGATATTTGTTATGAGCCGGTGTCCTAAGGCCTGCCTAGCTTCCCCCTTCTCACACTTGTGATGAATAAACACTGAATGTCCTGGGAATTCTTTTTCTTTTTGCCCACAGCAACTTAGATCAGCCAAAGAATCAGTTTTTCTCAAGTGTCTGTCTCTGTGTTTCTTTTAGGTCCTAATTTCCTATCTCGTGGACATTGTACTGTCTTGCAGGAGGCCAGGATCACTGCAGGGGTCTCTGGCAACTCCCACTAGCTTTTCCCAACACAAGTTCACAATAGAGAAATGTATAGTGCAATCCTTGGATTTCAGGGAGAAATAACATTGGCTTCCTCTATGGTTAAGAAAAAGAAAGTAGTATTGATAACATCAATATACACCATGATGATAAGATTCCTAGTGAGGCGGAGAGTGGTGTTTCATGCCTATAATCCCAGCACTTGGGAGGCTGAGGCAGGAGGATCCTGTGAGTTCAAGGTCAACCTGCACAACACAGTGAGTTTTAGGCTAGCATGGACAATATTATGTTGAAGAAATACAGAGTAATGTTGATACAGTCAATGTTGGACCACGATAAGGTTGATAGTAAGATCGGGCATTGTAGTTTTCACCTGTAATACCAGTACTTGGAGGCTGAGGCAGGAAGATCCTGTGAGTTCAAGGTCAGCCAGTGATATAATGAGTTCAAGACTAGCCTGTAGTAAGACCCTTTCTAAAAACAAAGAAACAACAAGAAAAAATTGATAGCAAATTCTCAACACAAATAATGCCAGAAATAGTCATATTTTATGACAAATTGAAAGTCAGTAAATATTGTTGATGAGTTATACAGTATCTATAATGTCACTTAAAATAAAGCATTGGCCAATGGTATAAAAACCTTGGTATATATACCCTGTTAGATGCGAAGAAATATTGTACTTCCAATTTAGAAATTTATTGACGAACTCAGCTACCAGGTCTTCATTCATACAGTAATAAATCAAATGATGTTTTAAACAGACTTGTGGCTCCTATTTCCCAAACTAATAAGAATGTGACATTTGACAATTGGTTTACCAGTTACCCATCGATAGCACATTCTCTGAGAGAGCACAAGTTGATCAGCATAGGAACTATGCACAAAAGCAAAGCAGAAATTCCCAATGAAATGTTGCTGCAGGTTCAAACTAAAAAATTGTATGGTATAATATTTGGGTTTTAGAGAGACATTAAAGTGGGCTCATATAGGGAAAAGTAAAGCAAAGTGGTACTGCTGTACCATGATGGCAAGATTGACAGAGATAACTCAACACAAATGAAGTCAGAGATGGTAACTTTTTACAACAGAACCAAGGGTTGGGTAGATGTTGATGAGCTATGCAGCAACTATGATGACTCTCGAAACACAAACTGTTGGCCAATTATGGTGTTTTCTCAAACCTAAACATTTGTGCGATAAGTAGTTTTGTACTTTCCAAAGAAAATGGCAATTGCAAAATATCACAGAGAAATTTTCTTAGAGGATTGGAACTGGAACTGATAAGAGATCACTTAACAACAGAAAGAACAAAATGTTTCTGCCCAAGGAACTACGCAAAAATATTCTGGAGCAGACTGGTGATTGACAGGTGAAGAGGCAGGTGCAACATCACAAAGACCTACTATGACAGCAGAAAAAGCAAAAAGATATCAATTGTGCCCTCAAGGAAGTACAGGAAAACAAAGCATGTGTGCTACAAGTTTAAGTGAGACTTGTGTATGAAACACGTGCTTGTCAGGTGTGGATTGCCTTGGGTGTGACGACTGAGGTGATGATTATTTCTTTGATAGACTTTTGCTCATATTTCCATTGTAGTTCACATAGGTATTTATTGCTAATGTTACCTTTTAGGTTTCATAAACAAGTAAACAGCTGATGTGAAAATGATGTCAATTCTAAATACTACATATTAAAAGTTAGTATCTATTTTATTGATATTTTATTTTCATTAAATTCACATTAATATAATAAAACTCATAATATCAAAATTAATAATTCATCAATATAAATACTTAAAAAAACATGTGCATGTTAATGTGCCTTTCAAACAAATTTTATTTAATGCTCCCAGACAAGCTTTTGTTTGCACTTCAAGGAATGGAAGTGGTGAGGGTGGTGGTGGTGGGGAAGTAGGTTCCTGATCCCAGTGGCCACTGCCAAAAGAAATAAAATTATGTTTAAGAATAGCCGAAATTTGTTCTCAGTGCTCAATTCACTTTCTTGGCTCCATTGTTTTATATACATATACATATACATGTACATATACATATACATATATATATGTATATGTATATAGATAGATATGAGCTGTTTTTTCACCATTTGCTTTGTGTATGAAGTTCAGGGAGCAATAGTAGATGCAGATTTACTGGGGCTCAGTGGGACTCTTTTCCCCAACTGTGATATAGTTGGAAGTGATTTCCTGGTTACATACATTGACTTCTCCTCCAACACACATACATATGGGAATTGGAAATGGATTTTTTTTCAGTAATGGTGAGGAAGGCGCGGTGCCACTGAGCTAAATCCCCATCCATCCTGAAGGGTGGGGTGTAGGAGTTAAAGAGCAAGCCAGGGAATGGGGAAAAAATAAGAACCAATATATATTATGTAAAGGTACAAAATTCCAAGCATAAATGTCAATATATTGTATACCTAAAATGTACCATTAAAAGTAATTTTAAAAGATGAATTGGAAATGGAGGTTTTGTGTTTAAGGATGATGTAATTTAATGCCAAGATTTTCAAACTTTATAGAAATAGTTATCTCCTAAGCAGCCCTCTTATGATTGGAGGTCCACACATCAGCGTAGAGGCCTAGATATTGGCTTCATATATACTGTTTTAAAAGCTATGATAATTCTCAAAAGAATATTTACAGAGATTTACCAAAAACTGTCAAAACTCCATTAATGCTTTATTGATGGTAATTAGACTCTTTATGCTTATTGGAGATAACACAAAGATATTAGTCACCCACTAAATCACTCATTATTGAATATTATCCAAATGTCCTATTCTATGCTCATCATCTTGGGCACAAGAAGTGCTCCAGTATGCTTAAGCAAATGGTTATCTTCTTTCCCATCCTCATGTATGTATGTGACCCAAGTCATACATGCATTGCAAGGAATAAGAACAAATTGACATTTACTTCTCCCTTAGTTGAAAATAACAAGGAGTTCCTTTGCTTGAAGGCCAAAATATTTAGCTATGATGAAGCTTTACTTAATAAGCAAAGAATTGATCCATGTCATTTTAATGATAGTTTTCACTGAATAACCTTCTGATATGTACCACTCATAGATTGACTGACATTTAAAATAGATTGAAATAAACAATAAATATAATTTAATGTTATTTCATCAATGGTATGAATAAAACTAAATATTTTGAAAGCATTTATGCACATGCATTATTAGGATATGAAACTTAGTGCCTTTTTTCTGTCTCAAATATTTATGCTGTGTTTTACCACTGACACTTGAAAATTTGTTACATTTTATAGACCACATAGACATTAAAACTATAGCAATATAAGGCCGGGCATGGTGGTGCATGCCTGTAATTCCAGCACTCAGGAGGCTGAGGCAGGAGGATCTCTGTGAGTTAGAGACCAGCCTGGGGTACATGGTGAGTTCCAGGTCAATTTCAACTACATAGTGAGATCCTGTCTCAAAAAACAAACAAACAAACAAACAAACAAAAAACTATAGCAATATATATTTTTTCTATTTAGGTTACATCTGAGTATCATTCATCTACAATAACAATATGTCCATTAATATCTGTTCTCCTTGCCTGAAGATATCTTTCTTGGTTTGTGCACCAGCTTTCTTGGCTAATAAAATATTATTCACAGTAAAGCAATGCTGGATTTATAAAAAACATAATATAGTTTAGTAAATATATGTGAAAAGAAAATTCACTTTGAACTTTCCACTCTAAAGAGGATTCAGTTAATTAAGTTAGATACTTCCTAAAAGTGAA
This sequence comes from Fukomys damarensis, assembly GCF_012274545.1. Classification (NCBI taxonomy): domain Eukaryota; kingdom Metazoa; phylum Chordata; class Mammalia; order Rodentia; family Bathyergidae; genus Fukomys; species Fukomys damarensis. The sequence goes on from NW_022900951.1 coordinate 74,417,057, forward strand.
GATTTTAACTGAGATTTTAAGACATCTGAGTAATTTATTTTGTATTTTACTCAGTTATTTCATGTCTAAGAATTCACTCCCCCAAATAGTCCTGGTTATGCATAATATATATCCCTAAAGTGGTTATGAAACTATTATTTTCTACATTATAATTTTGTCCACAACTGGGCATTATGAAGATCATACAATTGAAACCAGAGAAATACATTTTCTGACCAGAAAAGAATCAGTACATAGACATCCAAAATATTAATGTGTATCTATGTTTACATACGGACACACAATTTGAGTAAATTCACTATTAGGTCCCTCTGAGTGGAAGGTTTTAAGTGATGAGTGATTTCTGTTTTCCCTGTCTCAGACAACAATTGTTATTTAGCTTAAAAATGTTAAGGTTTATAACTGTGGGCTCTGTTCAATTGATGCTGCAGTTTGGAATCTCTTTTTTGTTTGTTTGTTTGTTTGTTTGTTACCAGGAATTGAACCTGTGTCTTTGCACTTGCGAGGCAGGCAGCGGAACCACTGAGCCAAATCCCCGGCCCCAGATTGGAGTTTGGCTAAGTAGATCTCTGCTGTGGGCCTTGTATATGTCTGTGATTGGCTGCTCTGATGTCTGGTGGCTTTTAGCTGTCTGCTTTAATGTAATCTGGTATCCTGTCATAGACCATTCCTGGGTTCATTCATATCATGACATCATTCTAGGGATAGCAAGCCAATAAGCTCCTATGCAGAAGTGCTTTTCAGGCCACTGCTTCTATTTTTCTCTTTCAATTGTCATAAACATGCATAATTTAAATTTCATCTTAACCACTTTTCAGTAAACAATTCAACAGTGTTAACTATATTCACAATGTTGTGCAACAAATCTCTAGAACTTTGTAATCTTGAAAAAGTGAGACTCTATGCCCATTGAAATACATCTTCTCTCATCACCTACTTCTGGAAAATACCATTCTATAAGTTTAATTGTAAGATATTTCCTATAAAATGAGCTATACAGTGTTGGTCTTTTTGTTACTGGCTTATTTCACTTAGCATAACTTTCTTGAATTTCATCCATATTGTGGTATGTGATAGTATTTTTTCCTTCTTCAGTGTTGAACAATATTCCATTTTGAATATACATCACATTTTCTTTATCCATTCATGCATTGATAGGTATTTGTATTGTTTATAACTCTTTGATATTGTGAATAATGTAGTTAACATAGGTGTGCAAATATCAATTTGAGAATCTGCTTTCAATTTTTGTGAATATATATCCACAAATGATTCCTTGATCATATGGTAATTTTAATTTTTTTTTGAGAAGCCTTTCTATTGTTTTCCACAATGGCTATATCTTTTTTTTTTTTTTACTTCCTAGCCAACAGAATACAAGAGTTCCCTTTTCTTCTAATCCTTGCCAATACTTTTTACAAATGGGTTTTTTGGATCCAACTCCAGAACCTCACAAATTCTATGCAAGTACTCCGCCACGTATTCTTATTTTATATTTTTGTTTTGTTTTTACCAGTATTTTGTGTCCTATTAGTGGCCACTCTAATAGGCTTAGGTCATATCGCATTATCAATTTTAACTACATTTTTCTGGTAAATCTTTTCATGTCCTTGGCCATTTGTATATCTTACATGGAGAGTCTTTGTCTCTATTTTTCAAATCTTTATCTTTATTTTCTTTTTCTTTTTTAACACTGAGTTTATTTCACATCTATATTTTTGTCTCCCACCATGTCTAACCACCACTACTACTATGTCCTAACATAACATTCCATACATACTTAAAACTATGCAAAGAGTGGAGTTCCATCTTTAAAATCTGAACAGGCATTTTGGGCAACATGTTATTAACAATGAAACCTGGACAACATTTATAAATCGCAGTAGGGAATGTTCTCACTTTGCATTATAAAACATATAGCCAGATATCACCTGTGACAGAAATAAAATAATATGGAAACACACACACACACACACACACACACACACACACATATATATATAATTTTTTTTTTTTTTTGGTCTTGGGTCAGACTCAGGACCTTGTGCTTGCGAGGCAGGCATGGTACCACTGAGCTAAATCCCTGGACCCATGTTGGAAATTTTTAATGAACTATTTAAACTGTTTTCCTAAAGAGACCTTCCCCACTGCCAGAGATCTTCAATAGCCTCCTGGTCAGTCATTGCAAGTGATTCTTCACATAATTGATGAACTTGGAAACAGTCACATTTTTTTGTACTTGTTTGTATTTTTACTTTAACGTCTTCTTTGGAACTTAGTTCTTTGGGTGTTTCAAGAGGGTTTTTCTCCTGGTTTTGTGGAGGATTATTAGCCTTTTGATATTGGGATTGGTGGTTTTGAGGCTTTTTTGTGCATTTTTGTCTGGAGTATCTCATATTGATTCCTTCACTGAAACTTTCTCTTCAGTTTCCTTATCATCAAAATCATCATCATCTTTATCATCTTCTTCATCAGCAGCTAGTTTTAATATTTTCTGTAGAACTTTACTACCACTTCCAAGGGCTGATCTATTTCCAGATGTACAGCACTTAACAGTTTTACATCATCTTTCTCCTTCTCATCTGCCTCTGCATCTTCTTTTGCAGCTATTAAGTGTTGTTCACTAATATGCACAGGCCCCAAACCATACTTCAACCTTAAGACCAAAGGTAGTGGAATTTCAAAGCCCCCAAAGGAAACCATAGGCTGTACGGACATTTTCAAAGTTGTAAGGTTCTTTTAATTGGAATGGTTCACAATTCCTAGCCTCTGCTTTGCCAATATACACCAGCCCCTTCCTCCCATATCTTGTCCTTGCCTCCTTCAAATAATTCTTAAATCTCTCTAAAAGCATCAAGTAAATATATGAAAAAATGTTCCACATTACTGGTCATTCGAGAGATGCAGATGAAAACAACACTGAGATTCCACCTCACCCCACAAAGAATGGCTGCTATCAAGAAATCACACAATAACAAATGTTGGAGGAGTTGTGGGGAGAAAGGAGCCCTTCTCCATTGTTGGTGGGAGTGCAGACCAGTGCAACCACTATGGAAATCAATATGGAGATACCTCAAAGAGCTTGGACTGGAGGTTCCATTTGACTCAGCCATCCCTCTGCTGAGTATCTTTCCAAGAGAACTAAAAGAATCATATCACAGAGAAGTATGTGCACCCATGTTTATAGCGGCACAGTTTGTCATAGCTAAATCTTGGAAACAGCCCATTTGCCTATCAGTTGGAGACTGGATAAAGAAGATGTGATTTTTCTATAAAATGGAATACTACTCAGCCATAAAGAATGAGAAATCAGACTCATTCATAGGAAAATGGATATATATTGAGTATATACTCCTAAGTGAAATAAATAAGTCACACATGTATAAATACTGAATAGTCTCTCAGATGTGAAAAACTATAATGATACATAAGATCCTACTGATATAATTGACAATGTGAAATACGAAGAAAAAGGCTAAAGGTGTAGGGGAAATGGGAAGGGTAGGGGAAAGATGATAAGGAAAAAGAGAAAAAAATGAGAAAATGAAAAAATGGAAATGAAGTGTTTGTAAATAGGGAAGGGAGGAGGGTTTGAAGGGAGATCAGGGCAAAGGTGAAAAAAAGAGAACCCAGACCAGTCATGTAAAGGTACAAGATCCCAATGATAAATGTAACTGTACTGTATACCTAAAATGTACCAATAAACTCGATGAGAAAAAAAAAACTCTCAACAATAACTATTCAGCTCAAGTAAAATTTTTCCAGCATAGTCTGAGCATGCATCAAAATTTTTTCTTAACTATGACTATTGCCCATACCAACCACCTCCCTTACTGTTTTCTCTTTCACTTACCTTTCATTCTCTTCCCTTCACTTCTGCTTCCTCATTGTAGAGCAACTGCTAACAAATGAACATAGTTTGTAAGGTGGATAGATAAAGGGTGGAAGTGTAAATGTAAGATCTGTCATATATAAGTGAACCATGATAAGAAATGATGATGCTGTAATAACCAGAAGCAATTCTGCAAACCATAGGAACAGAATCCAAGGAAGAAATTAAAAATTTCTGAAAGTTAATGACAAGGTATTATACAACTGTTCAGAACCTCTGTGACACAATGAAAGCATTCCTAAGGAGGAAGTTTATTGCAATCAGTGCTCATATTCATAAAATATAAAAAGCTAAAAAAAAATAACCTTATGAGGAATATTAAGATACTTGAGAAACAACAATTCTGGCTCAAACTAAAATTGAGAAGGAAAATTGTAAAATTAGAGCAGAAATCTAAGAAATCTCAATGAAAAAATATACAGAGATTCAATGAATTGAAGAGCTTGTTCTATGAAAGAATAAACAGACTAGATAAGCCCTTAGTCAAAATTACCAAAAGAAAGAAAAGAGTCACACCAATGCTATTAGAAATAAAGAAGATGAAATCACAACAGACATTGTCTGAATCCAGAAGACAGTAACCATCATGAAAAATTGTATTTTAACACATTGAAAATTTTTGAAAAAATGGCAAGATTCCTGACTCATAAAATTTACCAAAGCTAACCCATGAACACACAAAACTACTGAACAACCCAATAATGACCAGTGAAATTGGGGCACTAATAAAACTCTACCAACTAAAAAATGCTCAGGACCTGACCGTTTCACTGTTGAACTCTACAAAAATTTTAAAGCTATTATATCACTTGTACTCCTCAAATTCTTCAAAGAAATCAAGACAGCATCCTTCCAAATTAATTTATTGAAGCCAGTATCACCTTGATACCAAAACCAGATACATAGCACACATTTTAAAAGAAAAACAAATGCCACCTGGAAAAAGTTGCACAGGCCAACAGGCCCTAGCCAGAGTCCTGCCCAGATGCAATCAATAAGTGCACCCAGATCCCAGCCAGAAGCCCTCTCAGATCACAGCATTGTGGGTTTGCAGACTCCAGCCAGGGCCCTGCCCAGAAACCAGAGGCTTAGTCATGCAGGCCACAAACACCCAGCCAAGAAACAGCTGAGGACAGGTGCATAGGCCCCAGCCAAAGGTCCACCCATATACCATCAGTAAGTACACCAGGACCCAGTCAGAAGTCTGCTCAGACAAGAGTGCAGTGTGGGGATCCAGAAGACCATAATTCTAAACCCAGGCATTGATACAGTTGGAAGCAGCAGAGAGAAGGCCTTTCTGAGGCTTGTTGAGAATTGAAGCCCAGTGGGAGCACAAAGATTCACCTTAATGAAGACACAACAGACTGCAATAATGGAAATGAGATGACACTGAAACAAGTCTCAAAACCAGACTTTCAGATCACCAAAGGCAACACCAAGGACCAAGATGGAGCAATCTGAAACTCAACCACCTGGATTCCCTGAAATGGTAATGAAAGAGGATCTGGATAAATAAATAAGAAATAATTCTCTGATAACAACAAATATTGTGTCCATAGTGAAAGACGTGATTAATAACTCTAGAGAGGACTCAGATAAAAAGAAAAAAGAGAAATTGAAGAACTTGATGTAATCCCAGCCTAGGATACAAATGGAATCCATAAAACAGATGCAAACAGATATCAAGGAGATAAAAAACTCCACTGAAAGTTTACACAGCAGAATGAGCCAACCTTGAGGACAAAATATCATATACAGAAGACAGGATTGTGATTAGTGACCAGGAAAAGAAATATTTCCTAAAAATAGCAAGGGACTGGGGCCAGGGATTTGGCTCAGTGATTCCACCACCTGCCTCATAAGTGCAAGGGCCCGAGTTCAATCACTGGTACCAATAAATAAATAAATAAATAAATAAATAAATAAATACATAACTAAGTAAGTAAATAAATAAGTTAATAACAAGGGACCATGAGACATCAATCCAGCAGCTGATAGATAATGTAAATAATAACATAACTGATCAGAGTCAATGAAAAAACAGAGGAGAGTGCAAATGACAAAAAACAAACAAACAAACAAACAAAAAAATACAAAACTGTTCATAGAAGTAACAGCAGAAAACTGCCCAAGCCGGGAAAAAGAACTTGACATACAGATAAGTGAGGCATATAGGACTCTAACTAGCCATGATAAAAAAAATCTACACCTAGGCATATAATAGTCAAGATTTCAGAAACCCAACAAAATTCTATCATCAGTTAGAGAAAAGAAACAAATCACATAGAAAGGAAAGCCCATCAGAATCACAGCAGACTTCTCAACACAAACTCACAAGACAAGAAGAGCCTGAAGTAAAATATTTCAAGCCATTAAAGAAAACAACTTCCAACCCAGATTGATGTAACCTGCAAAATATCTTTCAAAATCAATGGAGAAATAAAATACTTTCATGACAAAGAACACCTGAGGAACTTCTAATAAAGATACTAAAGAACTTCTTTATTAGTTTGCTTTTAGTACTTCAACCAACATTCCAAAAAATTTCTAAAATATTCTGGAAGAAAATGAGGGTGACAACCCCACAAAGCCTGGCAGAATGAATCCATCAGGCAACACAAGCTATTAAGCTCAAAGAGAGGAAATACAAAAACAGAAAATGCTATAACAAGGATAAATTAATACATATCAGTTATAATCATCAATGTTAATGGCCTTAATTCACCAATCAAAAGAAAAAATAGATGACAGATGACAGAATGCACACATCAAGAAGTAAGATCCATGCAAGGACCCGAGTTTGATCCCCGGTACTGAAAAAAAAAAAAAAAGAAGAAGCAAGATCCAAGAATATGCTGCATACAAGATGCACACTTAATTCAAAAAGAAACTCATACACTTAAAGTTAAAGGGTGGAAAACAATACTCCATATAACAGGAACCTGAGAAAAAATCAGGAATAGCTATTCCGTTCGCAGATAAAATGAATTTCAAACCAACACTAATTAAGGAAGACAAAGAAAGCCACTACATCATTGTAAAGGTAACAATCCAAAAGGAAGAGATGACAAACATAAATATATATGCACCAGATACTAGTGCACCCAACTATATAAAATAAATATTAATGACCATGAAAAATCAAATATGCAGTAATACAACAGTAGTGGGGAACCTCAATACCCCACTCTTACAAATAGATAAACAAAAAATAAAAAACAAAATACTAGCACTCAAACAAAGTCTTGAACAAATGGACTTAACAGATTTTTACAGAACATTCCATACCACAAAATCAGAGTACACATTCTTTTCGGCTGCACACAGACCATTCTCCAAAATAGACAACATACTTTCTCTTAGAACATGTTTAAATAAGTGCAAAGAAATTGAAGTTACCCCCTGTATATTATCATATCATAGTGCAATGAAATTGGAGATCAAAAGCAAAAGAAACCAAAAAAATTTTATAAACATATGGAAATTCAACAATGTACTCCTGAACAACCAATGGGTCACAGGAGAAATTAAAGAATAAATCAGACAATTTCTACAATTAAATTACAATCCCAATACAACATATTGGAATTTATGGAACACAATGAAAGGAGTCTTATGAGGAAATTCATTGCAATAAATATTCACTTTAGGAAAACAGGCAAAGCTCAAATAAACAATGTAATACTGAACCTAAAACTTCTAGAGCAGGAAGACCAAGACAAACCCAAAGCTCATACAAAGGAGGAAATTATAAAGATCAGAGAAGAAATCAATGCAAGGGATATGAAGATGATGATGCAAAATGTCAATGAAGCAAAGAGTTGGTTCTTTGAAAAAATAAACAAAATTGACAAACCCTCAACAAAACTTATCAAAAAATGAAAGAAAGGGCCAAAATCCATGCAATTAGGAATGAAAAGTATGAAATTACAATGGACCCAGTACATTCTTTGAGAATGTATATGCCAATAAGATAGAAAACATAGAAGAAATGGACAGGTTTCTAGATACATATGAATTACCAAAGTTGAAAAAAGAACTAAAAATTCTAAACAACCAAATATCAATCAGTTAAATTGAAAATATAATTAAAAACTTACTGATGAAGAAAACCCCAGGTCCTGATGGCTTCATTCCTGAATTCTACAAGACATTTAGAGAATAACTATTGACACTACTGTTTAAACTCTTCAATGAAATTGAAAGGGAAGCATACTCCCAAGTTCATTCCTGGAAGCAAGCATCACCTTGGTCCCCAAAGCAGAGAAAGGCTCAACTGAAAAAGTGAACTATAAGCCAGTCTCCCTAAGGAACGTAGATGCAAAAATCCTCAGTAAGATACTGGCAAACAGAATGCAAATGATCATCAAGATCATAAACCCTGACCAAGTTGGACTTATCCCAAAGATGCAGTAGTGGTTCAACATATGCAAATCAATCAATGTAATTCCTTATATTAATAGAGCCAAGCACAAAAACCATATGAACATCTCAATAGATGAAGAAAAAGCACTTGTCAATATCTAACACCCATTTATGATTAAAAACCCTGCATAAAATTGGAATAGATGGCCTTTACCTAAATTTGATAAAAGCTATCTATGAAAAACCAACAGCCAACATCATACTAAATGGTCAAAATCTGAAATCCGTCACACTAAAATCAGGAACAGCACAAAGATGACCACTATCACCACTTCTGTTCAATATAGTTATGGAAACACTTTCCACACCAATTAAAAAAGAGAAATGAATTAAAGAAATAAAGATAGGAAATGAAGAAGATAAATCATCATTATTTGCTGATGACTTGACACTCTATATAGAAGAAACCATGAACTCCACCAAAATTATTTTAGATATAATAACCAAATTCAGTAGAGTAGCTGGATACCAGGTCAACACACAAAAATCAATAGATTTCCTGTATACAAACAATAGATTCATTAAGCAAGGAACTGGAGAAAAAACTCCTTGCAAAATATCATCCCAAAAAATGAAATACCTAGGATTCAACCTAACAAAAGAAATCAAAGATCTCTACTCTGAAAACTACAGCACTCTAAAAAAAGAGATCAAAGAGGATATCAGGAAATGGAAAGACATCCACTGCTTCTGGATAGGAAGAACCAACATAATGAAAACAGCCCTACTTCCAAAATTGTTATATAGATTCAATGCAATCCAAATTGAAATCCCAACAACATACTTCACAGAACTTAATTAAACAATAAAAAATTCATTTTGAAAAATAAGAGAACTAGAATAACAAAAGCAATTCTAGGCAACAAAGACAAGGTAGGGGTTATCACAGCCCCCAACCTGAAACTATACTACAAAGCTACTGTGATAAAAACAGCATGGTACTGGCAAAGAAACAGACATGAGGATCAATGGAATAAATTAGAAGATGCAGAAACAACATACTTAGCCACCTCATCTTTGACAAAAGAGCCATACACCCTCACTGGAAGAAAGATAGCCTCTTTAATAAATGGTGTTGGAAAAACTGAATTTCAATTTGCCAAAGATTAAAACTATAACTATATCTCTCACCTTGCCCTAAAGTAAAATCAAAATGGGTCAAAGATCTAAATGTTAAAAGAGAAAAAATAAACTGACTGGAAGAGAGGTTAGGTAGAACTCTTGAAGACATAGGTGTAGGAAAAGATTTCATGAACAAACCCTCAGTACCACATGAATTAGTACAAATAATCAACAACTGGGATCTCATCTTATTAAAAAGCTTCTGCACAGCAAGAGAAACCACTGACAGAATGAAGAGACAGCCCATAATGTGGAAAAAAATTACCTGATGTTCCTCAGACAAAGGTCTACTATCTGGAATACATAACAACTTAAAAAAATCAGAACTCCCAAATTTAAAGACTCAATACAAAAAGGGGCATCTGAAGTGAAGAGAAACTTGTCAGTCAAAGAAGTAGAAAGAGAAAATAAACATTGAAAAAATGTTCAACAACACTGGTCATTTGAGAGATGTAAATGAGAACAACTCTGAGATTCTACCTCATTCCATAAAAATGGCTGCTATCCAGAAATCAACCAATAACTAATGCTGGTGAGGTTGTTGGGAAAAAGAGACCCTTTACCAGTGTTGGTGGGAGTGTAGACTGGTGCAACCACTGTGGATATCAGTACAGAGATACCTCAGAAAACTAGGATTAGAGGTCACATTTGACCCAGCTCTTCCACTGCTGGGTATCTTCCCAAAATAATTAATATAACCATAGCACAGCAATATATATGAACCCATGTTTATAACGCCACAGTTTGTAATACCTAAAACTTATACACAGACCAATTTATTTATCAACTGGAGACTAAAGATTTTTTTTAACAAAATGGAGTACTACTCAGCCTTAAAGAATGAAAAACTAGAGAAATTTGTATCTAAATGGGGGCACATTGTGTTCATACTGTGAAATAAATAGGACACATATGTAAATGCTGAATAATTTCTATGGCATGCGAAACTGAAAGTGTATAATGTATAATAGATAGTGTGTACAACTACACTGTATAATAATACACTGTATTCTATGTATAATAGATAGTGTGAAATAGGAGGAAAAGGTCCAAAGGGGAAGTAGAAGTGGGAGGGCAGGGGAAAGGAAAGAAAGGAAAGGAATAAACATGAGAAAAGGAAAAAAAATGGAATCAGAGTCTTTGTAAGTAGGGAGGGATGGAGGGGTTGAAGGGAGGGCAGGGGAATAGGGAAAAAAGTAAGAACTGAGATGGATTATGTAAAGGCACACATTCCCAGTAATGAATGTCAGCATATTGTATTCCTAAACTATGCCAATAAAATTAATGAATGAAATAAAAGATATATCATGTAAAGGTACAAATTCCCAATGATGAATGTCATCATATTTTATACCTAAAATATAAAAATAAACTTAATGAATTAAAAAAATAGAATGTAGCACATCATCAAAATATCATGCATCATGACCAAGTAGGTTTCATCCCAGAAGAATGGTTCAACTAATGTAACTCAATAAATGTAACATACTATTTAAACAGTAATCAAAGCCAAAAACTATCTGATCACATCAATAGATGCAGAAAAGGCTTTCAACAAAATTCAATAACCTTCATGATAAGAACCCTGAAGAAAATTTTGTGTAGAAGAACCATATTTAAATTTGATAAAAGCAGTTTATGACAAACCAGTGGCCAGCATCATATTAAATATGGAAAATCTAAAAGTATTCTCTATAAAGCTAGGAAAAAGACAAGGATGCCCACTATCACTACTTCTATTCAACATAGTACTCAATATATTCAATAAAGCAATCAGGTAAGAGAAAGGAATACAAAGAATACATACAGGAAAGGAAAAACTCAAATTATCATCGTTTGCTGATGACATGGTACTCCATAGAAGACCTAAATAATTCCACCAAAATCCTCTTAGAATTAATAACCAATGTCTGTAAGGCAGCAGGACACAAAATCAACAAACAAAAATAAATAGCACTTGTGTACTCCAATAATGAACTTAATGAGAAGGAAATTATGAAAGTAATACTATTAATAGTAGCATCAAAAAAATGAAACACCTAGGAATTTATATAACCAAGGAAGTAAAAGTCCTCTACAAATAAAACTACAGTACTCTGAAGTAGGAGATTGAAGAGGACATCAGGAAATGAAAATATCCCCCTTTCCTGGATATACAGAAACATTATTGTCAAAATGGCCATACTCTCAAAACTGTTATACTAAGGGCTCGGGATTTAGCTCAATGGTTGACTGCCTGCCTTGCAAATGCAAGGTCCCAAGCTCCATCCCCAGTACCAGAAAAAAAAAAAACTGTTATACTCATTCAATGGAATCCCAATCAAAATACTAAGGACACACCTCACCAATCTAGAGAAAATAATCATAAAATTCATATTGAACTAGAAATGACCCAGAATGGCAAAAGAGCAAATCACAGGCATCACAATATGTAACTTCAAGCCATACTACAAAGCAATAGTGATAAAAATGGCATAAAACTGGAAGAAAAATATACATGTGGAACAATAGAACATAGTAGAGGATTCCAAAATACTCACACACAATTCATATATTTGATCTTTAACAAAAGGGTCAAAAGCGTACACTAGAGGAAAGATATGGTACTGAGAAAACTGGATATCTATTTGCAGAAGATTAAAATTGGAACCATATCTCTCACCATGTACTAAACTATACTAAAAATGGAGCAAAGATTTAAATGTAAAAAGAAAAACATTGACCTACTGGGACAAAAAATAGGTAAAATATTTGAAGTAATAGGTTTAGAAAAGAACTTTTTAAATAGAACCCCAATTGCACAAGAACTAGCAACAAGAATCAGTAAGTGAGATTACATTAAATTAAAAAGCTTCTCCATAACCAAGGAATCAGTTAGTATAGTGAAGAGACAACCTACGTACCAAATGGGAAAAAAAATTGCCAGCTATTCCTCAGACAAAGGACTAATATCTAGAATATGTAAAGAACTCAAGAAAAATTAGAAATGTGAAATAAAAGACCTATTCCAAGGGAATAGAGAGTTGAAATGAACAGATATTTCTCAGAGGAAAAAGTACAACTTGCTAACAAATATATGAAAATATGTTGAACATCTCTGTCCATTCGAGAAAAGCAAACAATGGTAAATTTCCATTTTATACCAGCAAGAAGGACAATCATCAGAAATAAAAAAATAACAAATGCTGGCATGGCTATTGTGAAAAACAAACCCTCCTGCATTGTTAGTGGGAGTGCAAACTAGAAAAATCAGTATGGAAATTCCTCAAAGAACTAATATTAGAAATTCCATATGACCCTTCTTTTAGGTATCTTCCCCACAGAGCTAAATACATCATACTAGGGTGATACATGCTTACCAATGTTTATAGCAGGACAATTAATAATAGATGAATACTGCAAATAGCCTGTATTTCCACCAAAAGACAATTGGATAAAGAAAATGTGGGATTTATACATAATGGAATACTACTTGTCTGTAAAGAAAGACAAATCGGAGACATTCATAGAAAAATGGATGTGCCTGAAAAAATATAACGTTGAGTGAAATAAATCAGACATACAATCATAAATACCATATAGTATCTTTCATTTGAGTAAAGCAAAGTGCAAAGAGCACAATAAGGAATGGAGAAAAGAAGACAAGGGATCGATCTGTTACAACTCAGAAGGGGTCCAGGATGAAGGGAGGGGAGAGGGAGAGTGAAAGGAGAAATAAGAAGAATAAAGTTATGCCATGTACAGAAACCAAATAAACTTAATGAATGAAAAAATTATTCATCATAAATATGAGCTAGGTTGAATAACACCAACAAGAATGAAAATGGGGAAAGGAGCTTTAGAGGATGAGGGAAGGATGTTGGGGGGAAGAGGAAGGGAATTAGAAAAAAAAAAGAAAGAAACAGGATGTATTATACTTTACCCACTTGAACTGTATGTACTGCAAACATGTACTAAGAAAAAAGTGAAAAATTTAAAAAGTCTTTAGAAATTATGAAAATAATAAACCAACGCACCAAGCAAATTGTTGCAATAGATACATGTGCCAATTTTGAGTGGCTAGTTATGACAACATATGGGTGGGGCTATTTTACTAATTTTGAAGTGTATTCTATAAAGGTCCCTTTACCTTTTGTAGACCAATTAGCTTGGGTGACATAAAGCAAGGCAGGCAGAGGATGAAGCAAGTGAGCCTCAGCTGCCAGTGCATTCATAAAGCAGTGACGGTCTGTACCTTAAACCTCTGTGGAATTCTCAGTGATCGTGTGAATGAAATCTTGGTCTAGATACTGAAAACAAATTTCATTTTAGAGATTTTGATATTTAGAAGGAAACTTTATTATGTAATTAAGCTTTATTGTTTTTGTCTGTCCAGTTTAGCAGAGGTAACTAGTTACATCACCAATAATTTGGAAGTGTGGCTTCCAAGAAATGCTCTATAAACATTTTAGAGTGAAACTTTGTGTAAAGATAATCAAATTGAGGCAAATAAAAAGGATTTTAAATTTTTAAGAATCTTGTCAAAGATTTCAAGTTCCAGAATTATGTGGATGATACCCATGAAACAGATTCCCAAGGGTCTGGACTGGTGACAGCACTAGCAAACTTGCTGAATGCAAAAACTGCCCTGAAGTGAGATAATGGGAAATAACGGCAATCAGTGCCTAACTAGGAATGTAAGCTCTCTAATTGTGATTTTCTTGAATGACAGATTAATATGATAACAGAGTGATCTGGGCAGGTGTCCACATTCATTCTGCAGAAACAATTTCAAACTGGACATGGAAAGCTATTATGAAGAGGAGGTTCTGTGTTTGATGAGCAAACTATGTTGTTTTATTTCTGTTTTCTAATTCTATCGAAGTCCTAGATTCATGAATGTTAAAGTCCTGTACTTATTCTTATTGTGCTACACATTTTTCTATAAGATCTTGCCCCTCACCTTAGTATCAGTTCATTTTCTGTACCTCTTATCTTCTTTGTATTATGGTTCCAATTCTCTCTTCTGTCATTTCTAAGGCCTGACTAAAACTGCAAGTTGGACCATACTACGCTATGTTCTATCACTGTCCTTTTTCTCTTTTCTTTCCTTCTTTCTTTCTCTCTCTTTCTTTCTTTCTTTCTTTCTTTCTTTCTTTCTTTCTTTCTTTCTTTTTCTTTCTTTCTTTCTTTCTTTCTTTCTTTCTTTCTTTCTTTCTTTCTTTCTCTTTCTTTCTCTCTCTCTCTCTCTCTCTCT
>NW_022900951.1:74431766-74478488 GCF_012274545.1 Fukomys damarensis
TCTCACTCTCTCTCTCTCTCTTTCTTTCTTTCTTTCTACCAGAAAAGCAGTACCTTATGACTACCTTATTATCTTACAGCGATAAATTTTCTATCTCATTTTCAAACACTCCCTGCAATTTTGACCACATCATGTGTTTTTGGTTCAGTAACTTTGTTTTGATATTGTAATGGCCATCTTCTTAGAACATTAATATTATCCACCTCCTTTTCCTCCTGCTTGGTTTTCCTCTGAGACAAGTCCATCTAATTATCTAGTCTTGTCCATTGCCTTTTGTGCTGTCTCCTATGATCAGTGTCCTATTTCCTTTCTTGAAAGATTAGCTATTTTTTCCTCGTCACAAAGTCCTGCACTACATTATATAGTTCATCCCCTCCTTCACACAGCCTCCCATTTCTAGTCACTGGTTATGGATCACAGTACTCTATTAGCCTCTTATGGTTTTTAAACTTTTTCTCCCCCTTTCAGTTCATATAAAACAATAGACCCTTTAGGGATATTTTCTTTCTATTGTTCCGATATTAAGAATGAACAAACTTTAAATAATCTTTCATGCCAAAACCATTCTCCATTCCCTTCTCTAATATTCAAAAGTCTTTTTTCTTTCATGAGTCATATGCTTATTTAGCACATTTTCACGTTTAAAGCAATTTTTTTTTTGTGTACCGGGGATTGAACTTGGGTCCTTCCACTTGCAAGGTAGGCACCAGAACCACTGAGCTAAATCCCGAGCCTATATTTAAAGCATTTAAGAAGCTAATTAATCCTTGAAGTATCCTTCTGGGAGGAAGCAAGGGTATAGAAACAGTTGACATTAAGGCTGGGAGCAAAGCCGAAGAATTTCTGTTTTCCAAATCACCATTCAGACTACATTTTCTTTTATTCTATCTCTTTACAATTGAACTAGTTACCATCATGAGTGAAATACTTGCATTTTGTTTACAAGGTAGCTGTCAGAAAATGTGTGAACTTCCTAATACCCCAAATTTCTCTATTAGACTCATGTTTATATTCTGTGAGCTCCTCTGGGAAGCTGAAAGTCAAACTATAGAAGATGTAATGCGTATCATATGTTTTTCTTTGTCTTTCATCAAGGAATACAGAATTATTTACCTAAATCTGTATTTACAGCATATCATTTCCAAAAACACAGTAAGAAGATTATGGATGTGGGTGAGTATAAGTATCAAAAGGAAGAGGAAAGAATGGGGAAGAAGAGCTATGTTGGAGCACATTTTTGTATTGGTCTGTTGTACTACATTATTACAAAGATACAATGAGCTAGGAGAAGGACTTCATTTATTCTCAACACTTAGCAAAATCCCTTTGCTGTTTTCCTTAAAAATATTGAAAATATACTATTTTTAGACCTATGGCTTACATGCTGTAAGAGTCCATTTGGGATTTATAGTTTAACTATTAAGAAGGGAGACGAGCTATTGAGTGCCAAATCACTGTTTCATCTGGCTGTTATTATTATGTTGCTGAGCAGTAAAGGAAGGGTTTTTGTATAATGAGGAAAAATTGCTAGCAATTAAATGACTTTCCTTCTTCAGTTCAAGTGCAATAGGTAATTGTTTAACCATTGAATCCAAATTGTGGAGGTTATTGGTGATCATTAATAAATAAAACTGTAAGTGCAATTGTACACTGAAAATATCAGCTCAGTCAACGCTCTCTTGATCAAACAGAAAACACAACAAATGACCTTAACATATTGGACTCTTTATTTCTTATTGCCTTAACTTTCTGTGGATATTGGTGTTCATCCATAGATAGAACACAGTCTAATTTCAAAAAGAAGTTATGACTGTTCCTGTTCACAAACACTAGTCATAGAAAACTAGAAAATAATCCTTTGAGAGGTAAAGGACTTATGGTAGTCCTTTTTTCCATTGAGTTTATTGGTACATTTTAGGTATACAGTACAGTTACATTGATCATTGGGATCTGTTACCTTTACATGACAGATCTTTTTCCTCATTTTTGCCCATACCCCTGTCCTCCCTTCACCCCCTCCATCCTCTCCTATTTACAAAGACTTTGTTTCCATTTTTTTCCTTTTATCATATTTTTTCTTTTCCCTTATCTCCTTTTCCCTACTCTTCCTACTTCCCCTACACCTTTAGCCCTTTTCTTCCTATTTCACCTTGTCAGTTACACAATTTGGATCTTATTTATGCTTTTAGTTTTTCACATCAGAGAAGCTATTTGGTATTTACACATGTGTGTCTTAGGGTAGTCTTTACTGAAAGATGCAAACAATTTGCCACAGACATTCTGGAGCAATTGTTTTAAATTAACTTAGGTCAAACAACCATCTTAATAGGTAAAAAAAATGATTTTTCTTTCTATTAACTATCAAGTAATAAATTTAACAACTATGTCTAATTGTGTACTATCATACCTGAGACTCATTTCACAATATTCATAACTACATTTTTCCCTGAATTTAAGACCCAGCTGGAAAATAATCAGCCTTGAAAACTATAGATCAAAAATTTCAGCTCTAATTAGCCTATCCTTCCCTTACCTGCCATCACTATTTTCTTGCTTGGTGGCTACATTGTAAAACAGGCAAGGTGATGATAGGCTGGACGGAGCTTGCATGTTTGAGCTCTAGTTTTCAGGGATGACTATTTTCCAGTCTTATTTTCAGGAAAACCTAAGTATTATAAGCCCATGGACAATTTCAATTAACATTTATGTATTTAAATGCCAGATATTAGGTTAAATAACACTTGATATGTGTTGTCTCATTTGATACTCATTTATATCCATTTTCAGATGAGCCAAGTAAAGTAGAGGGATGAAATGATTTGACAAAAATTATACATCTAGGAAATGGTACAGGTGGGAAGTAACTTCAGTGATTATGTTTGACTACTATATTTTATCATGTCATCAGGGCCTCTAACATGGGATAAAACCCTGAGTTGTGCTTTAAAACTTTACTTGTCAATAAAGCTTTATTTGAAGCATACAATTTAAAAGCTTTCCATTTAGAACAAACAAAAATGTTCCAAAACAAAACAAAAAACTCAACTATATATAAAAATATATGTGCACTAGTCCTTTCAAATAGATATGAATTCATACCTATTTTGTATCTTCGTAAGCTTAAATCTTTACATTTGCCTGGTAATGATGATTGGAGAAAATTCAATTATAGAAATTCTACTTCACTGAAGCATTAACTGATTAGCAGGTGCTATTTGTAAATACATCAAGATAATAATGATTCATGTAAATATGATGGAGTGTATGTATTCTTAAGACCTAAGAAATAAAACTCTGCTTTAAAAACAATACTGCAAAAGTCAAATAAAAATAACCCATTATAAAAATAAAGATACCTTGTAAATGTTCACTGAATTCCATTTGTTTTATGTTTATTCTCCTCTCTTCCATTGCTTCTCATTTCCATGACAATGACATTCCTTAATTTCTGATCTTGCCCAACAATGCTATTTGTGTGTGTATATGTACTTAATATATAAGTGAGCTGACAAATAGGTAAGAGGAGGTGAGAAAATAATGAAAGCCACAACTTAGAGAAGTGAATTCAGCCAGGGATTTATCTCAGTGGTTCTGCCGCCTGCCTGGCATGTGCAAGGTCCTGAGTTTGATCCCTGGTACCAAAAACAAAACAAAACAGTGAATTCATTTTGGCCTTGAGAGCATTTGCTAAATAGTGAATTTAAAATCTTCAGTTTTTTATGATCTTGTGATTGTGGGGAACAGAAGACAAAAACCAGGGTCAAGCAGGTGGGAAATCTATTATTAGACCCCCATTTCATATAAATCTGGGATTCCAAAAAGCAATCTAAGAGTAAAGTCGAACTATAGATAAAGACATTCCTCCTTTGCACACTGAAGGAATTCTAAAGAAAATTGCCCTTCTTGAAGCTTAGTACTGGGTGGAGAAGCAAAAATCTCCCTTAAAAATTAAGTTTAAAGTGCTTGGAAGAGACCCCATGTAGGTTTTAGTGGGTCCATTTGTTACCCATATGGGAAATAATAAATTTGGATCCTGTGGTCTGTTTCATCGCCTGATGAAATTGGGTGAGCTATTTGACTTTTCTGAATAGAATATGACAGAACAATAGAATAAACATTAGTTTCTGGCATAGACCTTTAAAAACCGTCAGCCTGCACTTTGTGTCTCTCAGAAAGTTTGCCCTCGGGTAAGGTAGTCATTGTGAAAGAAGTTTAACTACCATGAGGCTGCCATTCTTTGAAGAAACTCAAGTCAGTCCCATGGAGAGGAGATATAGAAAGAAGGATATGTGACTAGCCCATGCATTAGATACATGCATGAAGAAGCCAGCAGATGACTCCAGACTCTACTACCATCTTACAGCAATTGTATGAGGGACACTAAGAGCCTATCAAATGAGCATGTCAATCTTCAAATTCATGGGAGATAATAAATTGTTTTAATTCAGTAAATCTTAAAGTTGTTGGTTACACAGTTACAGATAAACAAAATAGATTTCTCTTATCCTATACTTAAAGTCCTTCTTAGTGGACTATGAGGGAAGATCAACATATATAGGGAATGCTTAAATTTTAAAGGTTTATTACAGTAAAAGATATATTGGCAATGGGGCCGAGGATTTAGCTCAGCAGTTCGGTGACCTGCCTTGCAAGCACAAGGACCTGAGTTCAATCCCCGGTACCAAAAAAAAAAAAGATATATTGGCATTAATCACCCTCAAAAATGCACACTTGCATCAAGCCAACTTATTCCACCATTCTTGCCACTTTCTGAAGCAGCTCTGGAATTGCTCTTTCTCAAGTGTCTTCAGATTTGATGAAAAAATATGCTAAGTGCTATTCAATAGAAAAATAAGCTTGTAAAACCATAACATGTATCCTCCCAACTTATTCACCAGATCTGGCACCACGGAACTTCAGTTTCTTCCCCAACGTCAAAATGACCCTGAAGATAAGTGTTTTGAAACAATTTAGCACATCAAGAAGCTGTGACAGTGCAAACAGAGACACTCATGAAAGAAGACTTCCAGAACTGCTCAAAGCAAGAGGGGGAATGTTTCAAAGGGGAAATGGTAATGGTAATGTGTCTTTTGCTATAAAAATTTAAAAATTTTAAATATTGAGTATATTTTTATCATGTCTTATAAAGACTTAAAATGTAAAAGGTTAAAAAACTATTTTCTAAGGGACTTCCAGGAAAATATTTTTCTTACTCTAGGGTAGGAAGAAATACTTAGAAAACACACAGCCGGGTGTGGTGGCACACACCTATAATCCCAGCACTCGGGAGGCTGAGGCAGAAGGATCGCTTTGAGTTCGAGACCAGCCTGTGCTACATAGTGAGTTCCAGATCAGTCTCAACTACATAATGAGACCCTGTCTCAAAAAACCAAAAAAAAAAAACCAAAAAAAAAAAAAAAGAAAAAAAAAGAAAACACAGAAAGGACAAACTGTGGAAATAACAGTGGCACAATGGCTGAACTTTAATTCCATTTGCTATGAGTTGAATATATTTTCCAAAGTGCATGTGTTGGAAATTTAATCCTTAATATAGCAACGCTGAGAGTCAAGGCCTTTAAGATGTGATTAGGCTCAGCCTTCAGACATGTATTAATGTCATTAATATCATTATCATGAGAGTAGGTTCGTTATTGCAAGAGTTGGGTCATTATAAGGGATGAATTTGACCTATCTTTTGTCCTCTTATCACTCATGTGATTTCTTTTGCTGTGTTATGATGAGCAGGAGGGCCCTCACTGGCTGTAGCCCTTTAATTCAGGACTTTTCAGCCCCAAGAACTATGAGCTAAATGAGTTTCTGGTAATTGTAATTATCACCCAGTTTGTGATATTCTGTTATAGTAACATAAAATGGACTAAGACTTTATTTAAAACAGTAAAAACTCCTGACAATCATGAAGTAAAATGATGAATTATAACTTGAAATTTGATATTTATAATATATGTAGTGTACAAAGGATTGGCATCGAGATATTATATATACACATATACACACACAGATGTGAGCACACATATATCCTACAAATCAATAAGAAAAACAAAATGGTAGTGAGATGGGTAAAACAGACACACACACACACATACACATACACATACACACATAGAGCCAGAGACATGGACAAGAATGTTCATAGCACTTATGTTCTTAGTCGCACCATATCAGAATACACCAAAGGTTCACCAACAGTAAAATGAATTTACAAATTGTGTTATAGCCTTAATACTGTATAGCAGTAAAAATTAGTGAAGCACAGCTTCACATAATCACACGAATGATCGTTAGAATGATTGTTACATGAAACAAGTAGAACACTGCTTTCTAATTTAATAAATTATGTTCAAAATAATATAAGACTGAGTAAATGTTATAGAGATATAAGTATATGTGAATAAATCTAGGGAGAAATACAAGGGAATGATAAACAGATGATTCAAGGTAGTAGTTACCTTTGAGGGAGACAAGTCATAAAAGGACACTAAAGAGTAACTGTACTGTATCCCTAAATGTACCAATAAACTCAATTAAAAAAAAAAAAAAAAAAAGGACACTAAAGAGACTTTGAAGTTAATGGTAACATTTTATGTTTTAAATTGGGTGGTAATAGAAACACATGTTATTGTATCATTATTATTTATAGTGTATTACTACTTTATATATGTTATTTTGTACCTCAATATTTTATATTTGACATAGAAGTGATATAGAAGTGACTAGTTAATATAGGCAGGCCAAAAGCAAACTCTGTGACCAAAAATATTTTGGAAAGGCATTTGTGATGCTGACCTATTTCCTCCTGAAGTGCTTCCTTATTCTGCAGTACAACCACACAACCACAGTATTCAAGCATGAGGAATACATTACCTCTCAAAAAGATCTTGTATCCAATGGGAAAAGCAGAGAGCTGACTTATGATTAGCGCACAGGTACCAGAGCCTTAGACAAGCATGCTTAGGTAGAAAAATATGTGTATATTATAAAAGGTGATGCAATTATTAAATTGGATTATTTTTTGTCCTAGGAGTTCCCATTGTGAGCCTTATACTTGCATTTTCTGGCTGAATTTATAGCATGCATTCATTAATTCCCTCACCTATTCCACTCTAAACTTTCAGGGCCTCAGTGTTTCATCAAGGTACCCTTTTATCAAGGTATCCTTCTCAATGGATTGCTAAGGAACAGTCATAAAACCAACAAGCAGGCACCAGTCTCAGCAATCAATGATAAATTGAGTTAGAAGATATAAAAAGCCCACATTATTTTTTCAATTTCAAATTTAAAAAAATGACTGGCTTCCTTGCTTTACCAGAACTGATACATGAAGCATAGATTCCATTATTCATTATTTGAAGTAAATTTGTCCATACCTCTACTACTTAGCATTTTTAATCCCCTTTAAAAAGCACTAATAACCCTCAGGAGACAGCAGTGAAGGAGGAGCTCACTGTTATTTATTACATCTAAGGGGAGAAACTCAGATTCCTACAGGTAGACTTCCTCTTAATCACACAGTGATCATATGATTTTTGTGGGGGTAGATGGGGCTGTCATTGTATGTATTTGTGTTTCAGTTTCACCATTTAACTAAGATAAAGTTTCATTTTTTACCTTAAACTGTCCTTACCTCAACATGATATAAATTGTTGGGCAAATGTCAAATTATCCATACATCTCGTTCCAAAACGTATGGTCTTACACAGAGGAATGGAATGGCATTTTAAATACTACTCTGATTGCTAGTACATAAACCATAAAAACCAAGTTCAGCTACAGGCTTTATATAGTTGAAGGAGTTGTGGGTAGCAAAGGGAGAAAATGTGAGAAATCAAAATGAGCGGAGTTTTGAGCAAGACAAAACCTGAGCACCAGATGCCTTGCAGTGTGGTAAGCTGTTGACATATTTTTTTTTTCAGTTGCAACATACAGTGTAAAGGCTGTTGATATGCAAGCACACATCTTTGAATATGCCTAGAGTTATGTGCAATATTGTTTCCTGTGGGTAACTGTGTCTCTTTCACTGCCAGTCAAATCATTAATAGAATGTAGGCAAATTAAAAGTACAATTTTGATGTCACTCTTTAAAAATTGAGTCATATCCAAATATTAGTACTGTTATATTTTCATCAAATCCCTTGTGATGTCCTTAATAAGTTCTAATAGATGTACACACCAGTTAATGAAGCTTCTGGTTCTATTCTCTATTTCATTTGACAAGTTCTACCTCTTAATTTGTATGGTTAGAATCTGAGTAAGATTGATCTTATTCTTTTAATTACTCACATATACCTATATGTTCTTGGCCCTGTAGGTAATGCTATAGCAAACATTTCAAAAAAGAGATTGTTGAATAATTGATACAGGGTTTTTAGACTAAGATGCTGAAAAGGAATAAAAACACTGCTTTTTAAAAAGCTTGCCATTTTGTGAGACCAAAAAAATGCCATTTACTGGCTGACTCTGGACAGACTTTTACCAATTTCTTCTATTGTACTGCCACTGTGTGCTTTCTAGCTTTTCTGTTGGGCAATTGTGATCTATGAGTACGTCTTTAAAGCCACTGAAATGCCTTGAGCCTGGGAATTTCTTACATGTGTACAATATGTCGTGGCATATGGAGAGGCGAAGTGGCAGGCAATTTGGATTGTGGCCACACTCACTAATAAGAGGACAGACTTCCTATGTGCTTAGTTTGGAAGGTACTATTGATCCCACAGTGACCTTTTCAGTTCTACTCACACACAGTTCATAATGGGTTTTCAAGTAATGTCAATGCATATAAAGGTTAACTGAGGTTTAAACACTGAAGTGGCTAAAGGCCAATGACTGGGCATCCTCATTGGCTAAGCTTGTTGCAACTCACAGCTGATGGATCTGTCTGTGTTTTTAGAAGTTGTTCAGTTTTATTCTCTGGCTGCATAAATTCAGCAAATATTATCACTAATATTACTGACAGCTCTAATGATGATAATATTTCCCAGGCACTTTGTTAAGCACTTATTCTTTGAAGTAGGGAATGTGTTCTCCATTTAGTAAGTGAGTAGATTGCATCAATGAATACTCACAGTAAAAGCAGGAAAATTTGGATTTTAACTATGTTGTTTTTTGTTCTTATCTAAAATAAAATATTGTTTTCTCAGAGAGCCTATTTCATAAACTAGGGAAGTAAGTCTTAGGACTTTAATAATAAAACAATTAATTGGACCAAAAAGCCTTTGATATTACATGTATTATAAATGCTATTTGATTGTTTTGAGTTGTTTAAAACAGATTTAGGTACTTCAATTTGTAACTGAGCTGATGAGATCTATGAAAACAAAGAAAAATTTTCATTGTCATTTTAATACTTTTAAATTCATTGGCTATAAATTTATATAATAAGAGTAGACACAAAGCAGGACTGTGAATAATTTCTTGACTTGGGTCTTTCAGAGCTTATAAATATTTCACCTAGTTTCACCTATAGTTCCTTCAATGCCTTTATAAATGTGGGCAGGGCTAGTTGGCCCATTTATACAAATGGTTATTACTTCATAAATGGATTAGTTTCACCTAGTAGGTATTTATGTGACTCTCCACCTGTAGAGTTAACTTCAGTGACACAGGCCAAGTTAGGACAAATGCATTAATTTGCCAAGAGTCTGAGTTCTATATGTTTTAAAATTAGATATAGTTGTATTGCTTGTAATAATATTTAGTAACTAACTGGGAAGAAAATGTTCTTAAATGAAGTCTGCTAGAAGAGTTTTAATTACTAGATAAAACGTATTTGTAATAAGCAGCAATCATTTGCATGCAAATAATGCATCAAAGTCTTTAAAAAGAAACCAATCGTACCTTGGTTAAACATGACCTTTTCAATCTTGTTTACACTTTTACTTTTCTTAGCTAACCATTCATTCAGAGATAGTGCAATGGTAATTTAAACAGGAACTGGACAAAAATTTATCCACAATTTCTGAATTACTAGGGCTCAAATAATGAGACTTTAGTATATAGTCATTTTTTTGATTATCCACATCAATGAATGTGACACTGATAATTTTAAATCATTTCCCTTTTACTTTGTATATTATTTGGAGGAAAGTTACCTTCTCAATTATGTTTTCCTTGGGCTTCTGCTAAGTTTAGATTTGCATTCCCTAAACATGCATAGATGGGCAAAGAGACAAAAGAAGCATAAAATAGAGTGTTGTGCAAAGTTTGACTGGTAGGAATCATGAAGCATAATTAATCCACAGGTTGAAAACCATTTTTCTTAGAGATTTCTTCATTTATGAAGATGTGTTCAACAAATCTTCCCAAATCAATAGAAATTTTCTGTCCTAATAAAGGATTCCTAGGAAAAATTTTGTTTATCATCCCAGGAAAACCCAGTGACATCAGAACTCGGTGGGGGACCCTGAAATTGTATCTTGTGTACCACACTGTACCATATGAAATGAACAGATTTTTAAAAATGCTTTGAAACCATTCAGGATAGAAATACTCAGGCTTCAAGGAAAACTTGAGGCCTCAAATTTCCATGAGAGACCTCATAAATGACCAGAGGCATTTGAAATGGCAAATAGGAGAATTTACCAACATCACAGAAAGAAAATCTTTATTTAAAATTTTAGTAGCTCAATTAGCTTAATGAAAGTAGTCAATGCATTTTAAAAATCACATTGTTAGTTTACCGGAGTAAAGGCATGACACAGCTGGTGCCCACACTCTACAATATAAAATGATCAAATGAAAAGAGTTGCTTTTAAATCATTTGAGGGTGAAATGCTGCTGTTACATATGCTCAGTCCCCTCTCCTTGGATCCTTTTGGGTGCTTTTCCATTCTGTTTAGGTTGTCAGAAACATTTTAGATGAACTGAGATACAGCAAACACAATTGTTACATAATAACAGAGGAAAAAGAAAGAGCTTGACTCACTTATTTTCTTCCCACCTCGAACACATTACTTGAGACAGAGTCTGCCAGTTGACTCTCAATATCTGCTTACTTATGATGGAATCTTGAATCATATCAAAGCGTATGCTTAATACTATATTTCCCAGCATCCTTTGTGCCTCAATAAGTTAATGTAATTCTGTCCTGCCACTGACATATAACGGACTTCAGCAGTGTCCTTAAAAGAAAACAATGCCAGAGTTGGGTCTAAGCATGAGATACACCCTAGGGGCAATGGAACCAATGTCCCTGGAAGTTATGCAGAACTACCAAGCCATCCCTGGATTGTTAACCTTTAAATTTCTCATGTGAGAGGATTATAGTTTATGTCTTTAAGCCACGGTTGATTTGAATTTTTCTGTCGCTCCCAGCTGAACCTAGTAGTAACTGATAAATAGCATTTAATCAAGTTATTTCTTTATAGAGGGAATCTATTACATGTACAGAGAACAAAAAGTTTCTTTGATAGGGAATTTTTTGTTGGTGATTTTGTTGCCACCCAATCAAAGCAGCCCTGTGTCTATGAGACATCTCCCAGGTGGTGGAAATAACAGAAGTCCCCATTAATCCTTCTCTTCCTATATACTAACTGCCTGAATGCAAATTTAATACACTTCTTGTTATTCTCTAATGGTTGCAGTCAAGATGGGACAAGGAAGGAAGAGTGGATTCTTGGCAACTCAATCTATAAACATTCCAAAGACCCCACAATTGCCTATTTCAGTAGTATACACTGGAAATGCCATAGAGAGAAAAGGCGGACCCACTTTATTTGTAAATTCCTAAACTCTTTTCCTCATGTCACCATTCAGAAAATGCTGAATTGCATCCAAATTCAGATGGTATACCATGGGTTAATAGGGTTGATCGCGGACTATGCTTAAATAGTATTAAGGTAATGCATTAAACATCAAAAGTTTACAGCCCAAAATTGATCACCATGGCCAGTTTACACAAGAAGGATCAATACAACCAGCTACCCCTCTTTAAATGTTAACAAATCCTTTAGCACAACACATCTGACCATGGGGTGCAGATTAAAACTAGATACGGAATTAATTTCCTCTACACAGTGGAATAGTCAATTTGAAAATCCTGATAATCAGCTAGAGCTGCCCACAAAGCTTGGTGTTACAGTGTTTAGCAAGAAATGAAGCTTGCTCCCCACACACCTAATGATTTTTGCTTAATTCAGCAATTGGAAAGACAAGAACAATAATAGGGTTGTGGATTTTTCCAGTAATGGTCACCATTCTGTCCAGAGAAGGAATAGCACTGAGCAATGTGTGATGGATCCCTGTCCTACTCCCTGGGAGATTCTTGGAAAGAAGGCTGTTCAAGTTCTCCATTCCTGTCAGAGTGACCATATTGGTACAAAGGGCAAGCTAGACCAGCTTTACCCACAAGGGCCCCTTCTATACACACACATGGCAAAGATTACAGTCATGCTCAGTAGTGCACCTGTCAGATAGGCATGATTGAAGCTCAAGTTAAGTTGCTGAAGAAAGATACCACATGCACAAAAGCTTCAATATGAGGCTGTCTGCTACTTGGAGGCAGAAAGACTTGTGGGAATGTTAAAAAGTAGTGCCCTTCTTCCCTTGTGATAATTATCCTCCTGTGTATTAAAGGCTTCATCACCAGACTGAGGCACACTTGGGAGGTAGTGAAACCTTTAAGTGGGACCTGATGCAAGGAACTTAGGTCACTAAGGACACGTCTTTGAAAGATATGGTAGAATCCCAGCCCCTTCCACTTTCTCTTTGCTTCCTGGCTGCCTTGAGGTGAGCAGGTTTCTCTAACAGTACATTCTCTACTATGATATGCTGCCACACCACAGGCTGAAAGCAGCATAGCTAATTGGTCATGGACTGGAACCTCTGAAATTGAGCCAAGGTAAAGCCTCTCTCCTTTTGAGTTATTTTCTTATGCTCTGTTACAGTTATGGAAAACTGCTTAACATGCAGGTAGAAATCATCAAGGGAATATTTGGAGGTCATATAACACAATGACTACCCACAGTCATAGTCACAGAGTAACTGAGTAACATTTTTAAACCTACATCCTTCCTCATCTCTGGAAGTCTTTCTGCTTATAGGGGTGGGGGAGATGAGGAGTAACTGAAATTTATAAATGATTCATAAGGATGGGAAGGCAGATTGTTCTGGGGAAACTGATGGTAATGAATGAAAATTACTCTCTGGACTACGAAAGGTATAAAGGGTCCCTTGTTTTTGCAGTCCTTGCACCAATAACTTTTCTGTATTTGCTCCCTTTCACAACCCTCCCACTAGCTATAACATTTTTATTTCGGCTTTTCTTTTAATCAAAACCCACCATTATTTATAATACATATATTTTGTTCCAATGACTCTCATGTGCCTTACATACACCTGTACATGTCTTAATCACTATATGAACCTAATTGACATGGGTACTATTTCATGTCTTTTTCAAACATTAGGACACTATTTTTGTAAAAGGTCAGATGGTTAAGTATTTTAAGTTTCCTGAGCCAGATAGATAGTCTGTGTTAGCAACTACTTATCTCTGTGTTGCAAAATCAACCATGGACAATCAATATGAGAATAGATGTGGTGATGTTCCAACACAACAAAAAATTATGAAAATAGTATAAAAATGTAAATACAGACAAAAGGCTGCATTCATCTTGAGGGCTGTAGTTTGCAGATCCCTGTTTGAGGACAAAGCCTCATCAAGCAATAGGACCCTTATTCATATTTCCATCAACCTGTCTTATTGTTCTCTAGATTGATGATGCTATCTTGTTTTTTCCTCCTTTTAGAATCATCAGTGACTTACACTAGTCTAGTTGAGATGGTGCAGAATCATGGAAATGCAAGTACAGCAGGTAATGCAGGTACTTTACTATATTATGAAGAGGATGTCTCAAGGATCAGGCTATACTTATTGGACAAGTTGATTCAGTGAAAGTGAGTGAGTATCCTCCGTATTGCTAGGGTGGTGTAATTATCCAAGCTTAAAGAACCATTTTCATAGAAAAATTCACGTGCAAACCTTCTCCACCCCTATGCACACAACTATCCACTAGTATTATAACTGATGCAAATTTTAGAGGTTGCTGTATTGTCTCTCACTTCACAGGGTGCCTCCTTCCAAAGTCTTGATACAGTACAAGAAATAGAATAAGGGTACTAAAAAGGATGGGAGCTGAAGCCATTATATGTTACCATTGACTGCATAGATTGTTTTTCAAGTAGAAAGGCAGAGAGTTTTAAATGTAGTTTTATTTTAAAGAGTTGGTGTTTATAGATGTAGCCCATGTGGCTGGGGTTAAGCTTGTAATAACTTTGCAAGCTCTGTGAAGAAGCCCCAATTTCTCTCTGAAAGTGGTTTTGTCATGCTGTAATATAAAAGGATAAGGGAGTAATCTTATCATGTGTTGCTAGGTGCATGTTGTTGCTTGAAGTTTATTATATTTAGGTAATGCTTAACTGCACTCTTCATAGATATTACTTTTATGTTGTGGCTCCTGTACTGTTTTATGCTTCATGGTCATTATGCTAAAAAATGAGGTTCTTTTACCTTTCAGAGTTAAAGTCCCCTGCTCTTTGCCCCTGCCCTAATAGATTTTAAGCTTTCACTGTCATGATTTTAAAAAGAACAAGTCTACTCTGCACAGGTTGAGGCCCTTAAAGTGGATGGAATTGCCAGAAAAATAGCAAGGTACTAGTTGAGTTGACACATTAATTAAATGCTGTTATACAGAGCTGTCTTCAAAGTGTGAAGCAATTGCTCAGCCACTAGGAGAAGAGGGAAATTAAAATAACTGTGGTAGCTATAGCTTCTAATCATATTTCTCTTCAAGGCCAAGGTCAAAGGATTGTTCTGCCCCTTTCCACATAGCTTCTTCCTAAGATAATATTATGCTTCCATGACTTCTCCCTTCTCTCCTACCTCATCGGTAATGAGTTATGTCATGGGAAACATCGCTGGAAAACAAAGATCTTTAGAATAAGTGATGGAACTGGTCTTTCTAATTCACAACCAGAACAGTCACTGCAATCTGATTCTCATAAGTTTGGTGTTGAGAATGACATTTCACACACTTGAAGAATTGTACCTTCAGTAAATTTTCTTTAGATTTCTTGCTCATTTGTTTTTTTGTTTGTTTGTTTGTTTGTTTTTTGGTACCGGTGATTGAACTCAGGTCTTTGCGCTTGCAAGGCAGGCCACCTAATCGCTGAGCTAAATCCCCGGCTCTCATTTGTTTTTAATAACCGAAAACTGATAGAAAAATAGGGAGTGAGGGGGAGGTGGAAACAGTATTTTTCTCCTGTTACATTAAGGGTAAGTTGCTGTCTCATCACTCCATAGTACTATTTTGGTGCATATTTGTTATGAACAAGGACATTCTACTACATAATCACAACATATCCAACCAAATCAGCAAATATTACACTTTAGAAATAATCATATGGTCTACAATGTTGTCATGACTCTTTAACCTAATCAGTGTGAGATATTTACTTAGTTTTACTTTGAGTTCCTTTTTGCTGTTTTTATTTGTTAGTGGTAGATAATAATTGCATTCCTTGTGTGAAATTAGTTCCTGTACCTAACACATCTCAATTCTCTTTGCATCTCCTTTCCTTCCCTTCCCTCCCTCATCTAACCATCTTCGATGACCATATTCATATTTTGGGGACATGCACATTGCAACCATGTAGATAAGTCTGTTCCTCATCACAATTCTACTATATTCATTGAAATTTTTTTATATCACTGTGGACTACGTTCCATGTGGTTTCTTACTTTCTCTAGTAGATGATGATCCATCATGCTGTTAGTAACTATTTCTATTGAAGTGAAATTCACACAGTATAAAATTAACCATTTGAAGGCAAACAGCTTATTGACAGAAAACTCACAATATTGGGCAAGCATTACCTCTTTGTAGTTCTGGAAAATTTCTGTGACCTCCAAGTAAAACTTTTATTTATTAGGCAGTTATTCCCCATTGCACTCTTTCCCTAGCTCCTCACGACTACTAATCTGCCTCCTGTCTATAAATGTATCTATTTGGGATATTTCATATAAAAAAATCATACATGTGGTCTTCACTGTCTGACCTCTTTTACTTAGCATATTGTTTTCAAGTTTCATCCATGTTATTACATGCATCAATACTTTATTCTTTTTGCCTTAATAATATTCCATAATAATACCCTATTACATCTATGTCACAATCTGCTTATCCACTCATGTGTTAATGACATTGGGTTATTTCCATCTCTTGGCTATTGAGAATAGCAGTGCTACCAACATTTATGTGTAAGTATTTGTTGGAACACCTATTTTCAATTGGTTTGAATAGGAAGCTCCCTAGGAGTGAATTGCTGAGTCATACAGTAGTTCTATACTGTGTTTTTACAGCAATAGCCAAATCGTTTTCCTAAGTAGCTACACCATTTTACAACCCCAAAAGAGTATTAGAGTTTCAATTCCTCCACTTCCTTGCTAACACTTTTCATTTTCTGTTTGTATGCAATTCCCTAATAATTGATGAGATTAAGCATCTTTTCATGCGCTTGTTAGTTATCTGGATATTTCCTTTAGAGAAGTGTTCTTTGAGGTTCTTTGCTCATTTTCTTTTTCTTTATTGATATATTTTAGATATACAATACAATTATATTCATCATTGGGATCTTGTACCTTTACATAAGGTCTTGGTTCTCATTTTTTCCCAAGTCCTCTGGCCTCCCTTCATCCCTTCTACCCTTCTCTATTTATAAAGACTGTGTTTCTGTTTTTTTTTTCTTTTTTTCTTTTCCCTTCTTGCCTTTCCCCTACCCCTCCCACTTGCCCTATACCTTTAGAACTTTTATCCTATTACAAATTATCACTTATACATTTTGCTCTTTATTTACACTTTTCGTTTATCACACCAGTGAAACTATTCAGTATTTACATATGTGTGCCCTATTAATTGCACTTAAGAGTACAGCTTCAATGTGCATCCATTTAGCTATAAATATCTCTAGTTTCTCATTCATTATGGCTGAGTAGTACTCCATTTTATAAAAAATCCACATCTTTATCCAGTCTCCAACTGATGGGCAATTAGGCTGTTTCCAAGTTTTAGCTGTTACAAACTGTGCAGCTATAAACATGGGTGTACATATATCACTGTGGTATGATTTTTTTGGGAAGATACTCAGCAGAGGGATGGCTGGTTCAAATGGCACTTCTAATCATATTTATTTAAGGTATCTTCATATTGACTTCCACAGTGGTTACACAAGTCTGTACTCCCACCAACAAAGAATAAAGGTTCCTTTCTCCCCACAACCCCACCAACATTTATTATTGTGTGATTTCTTGATAGCAGCCATTCTTTGTGGGGTAAGGTGGAATCTCAGTGTTGTTTTCATTTGCATCTCTTAAATGACCAGTGATGGTGTACATTTTTTTTCATATATTTATTTGATACTTTTACTTGTTTGTCTGAGAAGTGTCTTCATTTCAAAAGCCCATTTTTGAATCGGGTCTTTGTATTTGTGGGGGGTCTGATACTTTTGAGTTCTTTATATATTCTGGAGAGTAGACCTTTGTCTGAGGAACAGCTCATAAAAATTTTTTCCCACAAAAATTGAAGATTGTTTCTTATCTCCACTGCTGGTTTCTCTTGCAGTGCAGAAGCTTTTTTAAAAGACTTGATTGCAGTTCTTGATTCATTGTGCTAGTACCTGTGCTACTGAGAATTTGTTCATAAAGTCTTTTCCTATGCTGATGTATTTGAGAGTCCTAACTGATATATCATCCAGCAAATTTGGTGTTTCTGTTTTAATATTTAGATCTTTAATCCTCTTGGATTTTAGTTTAGTGCATAGTGAGAGATAGGGTCTAGTTTTAATTTTTGGCAAGTTGAAATCCAGTTATTCCAACACCATTTATTGAAGAAGCTATCTTTCCTCCAGTGAGGATGGTTGGTTCCTCCATCAAAGATGACATAGCTTAGTATTTCTGGAGTTGTTTCTGCATCTTCTAATCTATTCTACTGATCCTCTGGTCTGTTTCTTTGCCAGTAACATGCTGTTTTTTTCACAGTGGCTTTGTAGTATAGTTTCAAGTTGGAGATTGTGATACTCCCTGCCTTGTGTCTGTTATCTAAAATGTCTTTTACAGCCAGGCATGGTGGTGCACTCCTGTAATCCCAGCACTTGGGCAGCTGAGGCAGGAAGATCACTGTGAGTTCTTTCCCTGGTTTTAGAATCAAAGTAATGATTCTAGGAATGAATTTGGAAGTATAGTTTCCCTTTCAATTTCATTGAAAAGTTTCAAAAGTAATGGCAATTGTTCTTCTCTAAAGGTTTTGTAGAATTCAGCATTGAAGCCATCAGTACCTAGGCTTTTCTGTGTTGGTAAATTTTTAACTATGTTTTCAATTTCACTGATTAGAATTGGGGTGTTTGGAATTTTTATGTCATCTTTGTTCAACTTTGGTAATTCATATGTATCTAGAAATCTGTCCATTTCTTCTGTGTTTTCCATTTTATTACAGTACAGGTTCTCGAAGTAGGTATTGATGATCCTCTGGATTTCTGGTGGATCTGTTGTGACTTCACCTTTTTCTTTCCTAATTGTATGAATTTGAGCTTTTTCTTTCCTTTTTTGATAAGGTTGACTAAGAGTTTACCCATTTTATTTATTTTTTCAAAAAACTAGCTCTTCAATTCATTGATTTTTTTTTGTAGTTGTCTTAGCTCCATTGTATTAATTTCTGCTTTGATCTTTATAATTTCCTCCCTGTATGAGCTTTTGGTTTTTCTTGCTCTTCTTTTTTGAGAAGGTTAAGGTTAAGCATTAGGTTATTTGAGATGGTTCTGTTTTCCTAGTATGGGCATTTACTGCTATGAGTTTCCCTCATAGAACTGCTTTCATTGTGTCCCATCAATTTCTGCATGTTGCATTGCATTATCATTTAATTGTAGAAACAGTGTACTTTTTTCTTTAATTTCCATTGGTTGCTCAGCAGGATGTTTTTTAATTTCCATGTGTCTGTGAAGTTTTTGTGGTTTCTTAGGCTATTGATCTCTAGTTTAATTGCAGTATGATCTGATAATATACAAGGGATAACTTCAATTCCTTTGCATTTACTTAAGCATGTTCTATGAGCTAGCATGTAGTCTATTTTGCATTATGGCCCAGATGCAGCCAAAAAGAATGTATTCTTGTATTTTGTTGGGTGGAACACTCTGTGGATGTCTTTTTAATTCCATTTGTTCAAAAGCTTGGCTCAGTTCTACTATTTTGTAATTAACTTTTTGTCTAGATCAGCTGTCTACTTGTGAAGTGGGGGTATTGAGGTCTTCCACTACAATTGTATTTGTGCTTATTTGATTTTTCGAATTCCTTAATTTTTGTTTTTTTTTTAGTTGTCAGAATTAGTATTTGTTGCATATATACATTTGTGATTGTCATCTCTTCCTCTTGGATTGTTCCCTTTACAAGGGTGTACTGATCTTCTTTGTCTCTCCTAATTAGTATTAGTTTGAAATTTACTTTGTCTATATATAAGATAAGTACCCTTGTTTTTTTCTGGGTTTCTGTCACATGGAGAACTGTTTTCTGTCTTTTTATTTTCAGTCTATGAGTTTCTTTTTGAGCTAGGTGCATTTCTTATATACAGCATATTGCTGGATTTTGCTTCTTAATCCATTCTTTTGATTGGTGAATTGAGGCCATGAGCACTGATGGTTATAACTGATATGTATTAACTTTTCATCATCATGTTATTTTCCTGTTGTTAGTTCTTTTTAATTTTTCCCCCCACTCCCTTTAATTTCTTGCCTTGCCTGCTGCATTTCCTCTGTTGGGCCTCATGGAATTCTGATCTTCATTGTCTTTTTCTAGAATATTATGTAGAATTGTCTGAAGTGCTGGTTTAGTATTCATAAAGTTTCTAATGTTCTTTGGCATGGAAATATTTCCCCATCAATTTTTGAAAGATATTTTTGCAGGATATATCAGTTTAGGTTGAAGTTTTTATTTTTTTAGGGCTTGAAATACTTCACCCCAGGCTATCCTTCACTTGAGGGTTCAGGTTGAACTATCTGCTGTGATTCTGATGGGCTTTCCTTTGCATGTGATTTGTTTCTTTTCCTTGACTGCTTATAGAATTTTGTTCTTCTGTTGGGTTTTTGAGGTCTTGATTATTACATATCTATGTGTAAATTTTTTGAGATCATGGCTAGTTGGAATCCTATAAACCTCACTCATTGTGCATCAAATTCTTTTGCTCTGTTTAGGAATTTTTCTGTCATTAATTCTTGAACAGTTTTTTTTATGTCATTTGTACTTTCTCCTGCTTTTTGATGGACTCCTATCAGTCTTATGTTATTCTTCTTTGTGACATCTGGGAGAGGTTGGATTTTTTTTTTATGTTCCCTTACTTTTTGCTTATTTTCATTTGGATTTTTGGTATTTTGGTATTCAATTCTTTATATTCATACATATATATTATATATATGCATATTTGTATTTATAAGAAAACTCAGAGATGTCTCTATATGTTGTAATAGACAAGTTATGATTTATAAATACTTTCTCCCTTTCTTTAAATTACTGTTTTTACATTTTGACACTGTTCTTTGATATAGAAACATTTTTAATTTTTTGAAATCCAATTTATCTTTTTTTCTTTTATTTTTATGCTAGACATTTCTAGTTTATTCAATCACTCCTCTTATGAATATGAAAATGCCTTTCCTGTTGCTTGTTACTCTGTACTAATCTTCTAAGGTAAGAAGCATCCAATTCCTTTTCCAAACATATTTCATTGTACCCAGGGCAAAAGGAGAATTTAACATTTGCTTTTGAAGCAAAGTAAGAAGTATAGAATTCAACTTATTTCCTACTGTAGAGGTTGATTAGTATTATATAAGACCTAAATGCCACAATCTCATTTGTACATAAGTTTTTCTGAGCATAAGGCCAAGCCATTGGTCTAGATTCTATTCTTTTGAGGTAAATCCAGGAATTTCCAGAAAATATTGCTATTATTCTGTTATGAGAATGCATAAAAGCTGGGTGTTGTGGTATACTCCTGTAATCCCAGCACTCGGGAGGCTGAGGCAGGAGGATCACTGTGAGATCGAGAGCATCCTGGGCTACATAGTGAGTTCCAGGTCAGTCTCAACTACATAGTGAGACCCTGTCTCAAAGAAACAGAAAAACAAACAAACAAAAAGAATCCATAATACTGCAACTAGTTCAATATATTTCAAAATTTTCTGGAGTTCATATGTCTGATAAATGTCTAGTATCCAAAATATATTAGTAACTCTTACAATTTGCCAGTAAAAAGACAAACAGCTCATTTATAAATGGACAAAGGCCTTGAATAAACATTTCCAAAAATGATATACAAATCACAAACAAGTAAACAAAATGATGCTTAAAATCATTAATCATTAGTAAAGTGCAAAAATATGACATTCTATGTAACACTTAGTAGGATGGTTAGGATTTTTAAAAAATGCATAAAATAAAAGTGTTGGTGAGAGTGAAGAAATTGTGTCATAGGGTGTCTTGTGTTGCTGAAGAGAATGTAAAATGCTGTAGCTGTTATTCTAAACATATAATATATGACCCGGAAACTCTAAGTATAGATAAAAAGAATTGAAAATGAATGTTCAAGTACTTATATACAAGTGCTCATAGTAGCATTTTTCTCAGTAGCTAAAGGGTTGAAGCAATCCAAATTTCTAGTGATAAATAGCTAGACAAGTAGTAGTATATATGTACAATGGAAAATCATTAATCCATGAGTAATGGATTACTACAAGTGCATGACCATTGATGAGTGAAAGAAGCAAGACACAAAACATTATTCTTGGTGAAAAAAGCCAGACAAATAAGTCCACATATATAACTCCATTTATGTGAAATATGCTGAATAGGTAAATTTCTAGAGACAGAAAGCGAATTATCAAAATTGATATGAGTTGGAGGGAGGAGAAAATGAGAAATGATTGTTTAATGGATATGGGATCTTTTTGAGGGTGATGAAAATATTTTAAACTAGAATGAAGTTATCCCATTATAACAATTTTAAACTTGAA
Organism: Fukomys damarensis; assembly: GCF_012274545.1. Lineage (NCBI taxonomy): Eukaryota > Metazoa > Chordata > Mammalia > Rodentia > Bathyergidae > Fukomys > Fukomys damarensis. The sequence continues at coordinate 74,453,832 of NW_022900951.1, forward strand.
ATGGCCAAATTTATGTTATGTGAATTTCATTTCAATAAATACAGTTATTGAGATATATACATACCCATGTTTATAGCAACAGATTTTGTAATAGCTGAATCTTGGAAACAGTCCAGATGCCCATCACCTGGTGAATGGATACAGAAAATATGTTTTTTTAGTACAATGGAGTATTACTCTGTCATGAGACATTACTACCTAGATGAAGGCACCTTGAGACCATACTCTTAAGTGAAAGAAATACAATACACATGTTTAAATACTGCATTGTTTCTCTGGTGTGAGAAATTGAAAGTGTAAATAAGGATGAAAATATATAATAGACATTGGGAAATAGAGAAATGTTCAAATAGAAAGGGAAACAAGAGAAGGGGAAGGAGAAAGGAAGGAAGAGATAAAAAATAGAATAAAAAATTAGTGCTAACTCCCTGGCAGGAAAGTGGCTAGTGAGGAGAGTAAACCCAGTGTCTTCCCTTATTTCTGTTACTAAAGGCTCTGAGTGACTTATTTCAAAAGATGCTTTAAAGAAAATAATGAAGCTGAACCTCAAAAGAAATTATGTTAACATAGGAATAGAGTGACTGTACATTATCTGAGGCAAGGCATGTTTTCAAGCCAGACTGTTGTAAAAACCATGCTAGATAAGTAAAACAGTGACAATTATAATAAAATGCTAGTCAACATCAGGCTTTATGGATGAGTATATTTATCACTTAAATATATAGACATTAAAAACATTTTCTCTATTATATACTATTTGGGAAGGAACACATTCTTATTTGGGGAAGAAATCAATTTTAAATAGAACCATTACATTTTACATTTCTATGCACTCCAGGACTTAATATTTATTAATATTTACCATGCATACTTTCTTTCACAACATGTTATTTCCTAGATCCAGTAGCTTATCAGAGAGCTGACAAGGATCATTAAATTGACAAAATCTCAATAGTCTTCAAAATAGGCAAACTTTATTTCTGGTCCATAGTCCTTAAATGAATCTGACAGAATCTTTCACTGATAATGACCTAAAATTTCCTTGGTGGACTGTCTAACAATTAGAGAAGCTGCAACAGGGTACAAGTTATGAGGGTGCAATTTGGTAAATTATAACTTTCATGTTCTGGGAACCTGTAGAAAACTAATATTGGTTCTTCAGCTGTCAAATTTCTCCTTATATGCAGTTAGGGAAAATCAATTAAAATACCGAGTAAACTTTGCATGTACTACCTAGAAATGCTGAGTCAAACAGCCAAAACTAGATTGCTATCCTGGAAATTAGCAGATGAAATGACTTTGATTTCTGTAGTGAGGGTTGGTAGCTATGTTTTCCATTCTAAAGAATCATTAAGAAACATTATTTTTTGTCTTCCTGAAGTTGAAAGATTGCATGAAAATTCTTTTAAGTATTACTCAACATCATCTACATCAAAGCCACCTTTAAATCAAAAATCCCACTGTGAGTTTCTCCATACTTCTAATTTCCTGCAGTTACACAAAGTACATTACACTGATATCTTCAAAAGAGAGAAGGCAACTAACTGCATGGGTAACATACTATTCCATCATTTTGTAAGGGGTATATGAGTATCAGAAGAACTTACAGTAACTATTAAGTCAGTCAGTAAATTAGCAGGAAAAGCCTTTATAGCTAAATTGATTTTCTCTTCTTCCTATTCCTTCCCTTCAATTGTCCATAAGCATATTCTTTGTGATTATGCATCACTGTAGATTTATAGTCATTGAGTAATCAAAACAATCTCACCATCAAATCCATTACCTGGATAGTTATCACCCATGTGTCACATATTGAAGTAATGGATAAAGAAAACCCTTAACTAAAATGGTGTTGATCTAAAAAAAGTAATATTTTAAAAAATAGCTTAGTATTATAGCTAAGAATAATGCATTTTGTTGTCCTCATTGCTTTGAAGTATCAGTCTTCACATGGTTTTTTTTTCAGCTTTAATTGAGTTTATTTTATTTGCTTATTGGTTTGTCAATATACTTGGCATTGTTTGTAGATGATACCAAGAAAACTTTGCTACTGCAGATGTTAGGTTATTTTTCCTATTTTAGTTATCATTTTCAAAGAACAAACCATTCTAAAATGTAAAGACTGAAAAATAACAAGTATTTTCCCATCTTTCATGTTTCTGTGGATTAGGAAATCAGGAAGGGTACTTATAGTGTTTCTGGCTTGGAGAGCCCCTACAGTTCCAGTCGAAGAGAGGCTAAAGCTACAAAGGAAATCAATAGTACATTGAAAGTCTCATTCCAGACAGAATGTCTACTATGAAGAATATAAAAACAATAAATACTGGTGAGGATGTGGGGAGAAAAGAACCCGAATGCATTGTTGGTGGGGATGTAAATTAGTATAGCCATTTTGAAAATATGGATGGTGTTTCCTCAAAATCTAAGAGTGGAGGTACCATTTGTCCTAACTACACTACACTTCAGAATGTTCCTGAAAGAATTGAAGTTAGCATATTATAGAATTACCTGCATACCCATGTTTTAGAGCAATTCATAATAATATGCTATGAATAAAAACCTAGGCATCAGAAGAACAAAATCAGACATTTTCAAGAAAATAGAGATTATCACATTAACCAAAATAAGCCAGGTTCAGAAAGACATGTATCACATGCTTTCTCTCACATGAGGAATCTAGGAAGAGAAAAGACAGCATGAAAGTAGAAGGGAGACTTAGCGAAGAAGGGGATCAAGGAAGATGGGACAAATTGGTAAGGGGTAACAGTGGAAGTGGATATGTCACATGCGTATAAATGTTATGATGTTATGTTATGATGTTGTGATGTTATGTTGATCCCAGTACTTTGTATAGCTAAGTTCAGTGCTGAACTTCAGTGGGTGACAGTAGAAGTGGCCAACTGGGCAGCTCTTTTCGTGTAATTTTATGGCTTTTCCCTGTGGTTTCTTTGCATAGGCTAGTTTGATCTTCTTCAGAGTGTAGCAGCCTTGGTGCTGTCTGAAAGCTTCCAGTGTGATTATTCCAGCAATTAAGGCAGAAATGACATCAGCTTTTAAATCCTAGCCTTGTATATCCCACAGCATTATTTCTAGCTCATTCTTGGTTCTAAGAAAGGCACAAGAGCAAGCAGAATTAAGGGGAGCAGGGAGGAAGGACTTGATTGCACTTCTCAAGTCAGGGGTGGCGACTTTCTAGGGATCATAAAAGGTGTGAGAAAGAGCATTTCTGTCATCTTTTGTAAAATGCAACCTGCCACATATCCTCTGATCACAGCTCTTCTCTATTTTTTCCTTCTCTAACTTCCTGGTCATTTGACAGTTTTATTTCTTGTAATCAAATGCAGTATCATGATGAAGTTTTAATTACATTCTGTCATGTATAAAGTGCTATTCTAGACACTATAGTCTTGATACAAAAAAACCACAGCTCTTCCCTCTAAAAGAGTATTTCCAGATGAAAAATGAAGGGGTAAGATAGATTTTATTCTCCTGTTTTTAGCTAAAGAAAATTAGAAAAAGCAATAAAATAAGCCATATTATTAAAAGACGCATCCCTTTAAAACAACAGGCTATGTGCTTTATACAATTTGATACTTCACTTAGGAATTCTTTGTTTGAAAATAATTGAACAATAACTCAGTTTAGCTGAAGAAAAAGAAGAGAGAGATCTTAATAAGGATAAACAAATGTCTCAATGGGCACAAGGACAGAAATATTGCTGGACCTGAGGAACAAAATGGAGTGAGAACTCAGGTATTGTATGAGATTTCTTCATTGTTCTTAGCAGTCCAGCTTTTTAGCTTCTTATATCTACATTATAAAAGTTAAGGCAACCTTGGTGCTCAGGATTCCATAGTCTTGTAAAGCCACCCAGAGACAAACTAGTTTCTTTGTCATATTCATATCCAAATTGTTTCAGTTCACTCATGATTCAATAAAGAGAGTGGCTAGGGGTTGGACTCAGTGTATAAGTATGACAGCTTCATTCCTGATTGTAGATCAAAGAGGAGTCAAGACTTAGCAAAGGTGTGCTGGATAATTAATCCAATTGATGTCTGTTAAGGCAAGATTGGGAAATGTTTGGAAGACTGACCCTCTGCACAGGTAGAATAAAAAACTGACTTCCTGATGCTATTTAAAAGTAAGTAAAATATCCTGACAGGCCAACTATCTAGCCTAATAATCTATAAAAAATGTTACTCTCTTCCTTCTCGAGTCCACAGTGTTATGTGGAAGATAAAGAGAAATCAGCGTAAAATTTTTAACACACACTTGGTCCTTAGATAAATAGTGTGTCAGTTATTCGCCATCCCCTCTTTGGCATAGATTTCTTTATGCCATAGTCCCTATGACTAGGAACAGATGCTATAAAGATATAGATAAATCATAAAGGTAAATCAGAAGTGTTACAGTCTTTAATGTAACATATAGTGGCACTTTGAGGACTCTGATTTTGGCCATAGGTTGCAAATATTTCCATTTGGAAGAAAATAAAAGTTTATGAAGCCTTGGCTTCTCTGTAATTTTACCTTGCTATTTTTTTGTACCTCATGCCGTCAATTTATTTAAAGCTACCCATTTTCCTGATGTGCCATTTATTACAAAAGCCAATACACTGTGCCATACCAACATGCTTAGCATAATGGTGATGTGTATATCTGTCTTGGTAGTGATCTGAAAATTATGAAACTTCCATTGATACTTAATAGTGAAATAAAAAACATTTGATTCTAAGACATTTATCTTTCCTTTATAGGCAGCTGCACAGGAGATCACATTAGAGAATTTTTTAAAATTCTTGTAGAGTGAATCATTTAGCAGGATGACAAATGTTATCTCAACCATGTTACTAGAATTCACTGTCTTTCAGTTTCTCATAATCAGACCAAAAGGAAATATACCTTGGGAGAACCAATTGTTCTAAAATTTCCTGCCTGAGCCATGATTTTTTCAGTCATCAATTTTTGAAAATTCAGACCCTTCTTTTTTAAATCAAAAAATGTTATGGTATAGTGTGTCATATTCAATTTCAAAAAGTGCTCAAGTATGACAGATAGAACATATTTATATCTGTTTCAATCTCATAAATTGTAATATTTTAAAGTCATTTAAACTATTGTTGAAAAGAAGATATGCAATAAAATGTGAGACTCTAATTGGAGTTAATCCCAGTAAGTGTCTGTCTACCCTCTTGGGGTACAACTACCAACCTTCAATTTGCAACTCTTGCTGCAACTTCATGAAGGTGGGTGAGTATAAATCCAAACATATATTTAAACATTTGAGTAAAATCCTACAAATCATCTCACTTATGAGAAGCAACACCTCCTGTAGGTTCAAAAACATAACACCCAAGTCACAACTTTTGATGCATCTGCTACAGATACCCAAAAATAACAGTCAATGTGTACTAAGTGCAGAATGAATTGTGTTATAAATGTTATTGCCAGTTTGAATTCTCTGAGTATTTTATAGAGTAATATGTTTCTTGAAATAGTTGCAGCAATATATCTCTATAGTTAGCATACGATCCGTGGTTTCTTTCAAAATAGGCTATTATTACCTCAGATGAATTTTAGATACTCCATGAAAAACAATTTCACCCTATCTCAGGTTAAAGCTTTATCTTATTTATAGTGTAATTTGTTGGACATCTCTTGATTTATTTATGGAGCACTTACTCAACATAGCACGCTCTTCCAGATAACATCTGACAAATCAAATAATTTTAGATGGTAGTGGTGGTGCACTAATTCCTCATTTTCATCTTGACATTTAGGTTGTATGTAAAAAAGGTGGGGCTCAGGTTGGTGGTATTATACTCTACTGAAGTAATCATATCAATGTTCACAATATCAAGGGACCGTGGCAATGAGCACACTTTGTTTATTTTAATGTGTTATAGGCTACTGTGGAGATCTAGTGTCTTAGTTACTTGCCCTGTGCTTAGGACAAAACACTCAATGCTCACAACTTAAGGGAAGAGAGCTTTATTTTGGTTTAACATTTCAATCCATAGTCAGCTGTCTCTAAGACAGGAACAAATGGCAGAGGAGAGCTGCTCACCTCATGGGTGCCTGGAAGCAGAAAGTAAAGGAAAGAGCTGAGGTGGGAGTTAAACCCTTCTGGGTTACACCCCCAACAGCCTGTCTCTTCTGACCAGACCCTACCTCCTAATAGAAGGTTAGCTACAGGCCCCATAATCCAATCATTCTCAAAAAGCTTGCCTATAAGCACATGAGTCTCTTGGGGAACATCTAGATATAAACCAGAATGTCAAGGAAGTAGAGTTTTTGAGTAAATTGTGAAATACTACTTGAGAAAATGAAAATAACTTGTAAAAATTTAAGGACAAAAGAATTGGAATTATAGAAAATAAATGGAGCAAGATGAAAAGACATATAAACAAAAGTGTAAAGATGCAGTCCACCATAATTACCTAACTGTGAGGTTAATATTTTAGCTTTAGGGTAGAGCTTGTTGGTTATATATTAAAAATTATTCAGGATAAAAATAATTTAAGGAGCCTCTTTCAAAAGATTGAAATCAGAACAATTTTGGCATTTGTAATTTTTTCCTTTCCCAATCTAAAATATTCTTTATATATAGAGAGAAAAACTCAGTGCAAAATAAAACCTACTTAATTCTTTAGAGTATCACTTATGTTCCCAGACACATTGGGCTCTTTCCACAATCTTTTAGGAGAAATCAGAAGCTAATCTTACCCAAGAATGATTTCCTTACTACAAAGATGGCATAATCAATGTTACTATCTCAGTTGAAAATTCATGGAAAATTTTCATAAAAAAAAATGAGTTAGGGATTGAGAAAAGGAGAGGCTTCATAAATTCTCTGTTCTAGAAAATCCATTTATGCCAGGGCTAGGGATTTGGGTCAGTTGTTCTGCAGTCTGCCTTGCAAACCCAAGGGCCTGAGTTTGATCCCCTGTACAAAAAACAAACAAACAAAAAACAACAAAACAAAACAACAACAACAAAACACCCAACAAACAAACAAAAACAATTTTGTGTTCAAAAGACACAAAACAATGGCAAACAGGAAAGTAGGAATCCCTATTAGATTAAAGAAAAATAAGGTTCTGATTTCTCCTAAAGCCTACAAAAATTAAAGTGGGATATTTTCAAAAACATAATCCTACAATAAAAAGTAATCAAAAGAAAAACTTTTGGGAAAAAGAAAACTTATGAGCAAATAATACTTGAATTACATATTTCAAGAGATCTTAATCCTAAAATGGCAATGGATAAAGAGAAACATCTTTACATTATCCAACTTTACCTTAATTGCTTCTTAGCCTTAAGAAATAATTAGAGCCTTCTCTCTTACTGTATTAAAAGTGAAATAGAATGTGTTACAAAGATAATGTCATTACAGTTGTCATGCTAAAATACCATTTGTGGCTCTTGATCTTAAGTTTCTCTATACAACGTATAATTGTTGTCTGTTAACATTCTGAGGGATTCAACTAAATGACCATGGCTGGTAAAATAACAGTCCTCTAACTGTGCTTTATATTTCAAAAATGCTTAATGTCCAGGAGAAATTATAATAGTTAAGCTCACTGTTCCTACTGAAATATTTACATCCCTGATATTTTAAGACCTAAGGCCTTACTACCACTCCAAGGAGCTCAACAGCCACTGAGCTTTCAAAATGTAAGACCAAGGACCTTACTCCCACTCTAAGAAGCTCGATTCTACCACTCTGAAGAGCTTGACTTCACCACTCCGAAGAGTTCGACATTACCGCTCAGAAGAGCTCAACAGCCACGAGATTCACCTGGGAAGGAACACACCAGACTAGTTGGAAAACAGACCTTTCTTAGTTACTCCCAGAGCCAAGTAGCTCCGACAGGCATCAGCTCAGGCGCTGAGGTCCTTTTTATAAGGGGATATGCAGGGTGGGGGTCTATACTCAAGATGCTTACAGAATATCCCAAGATTTTCAAAACATTCCTTCCTGGCAGACAAGGAGTGAAACAATTTTTATCTATTTACCCAGAACTACTAAATATTCACCTGTCAATTCACATTAATCACAGTTGAGACTAGGAATTTAAAATTACAAAGTTATGCAGTCTCACAATATTCTCTTCTGGGTGTTCAACAACTAAACTTTAGAGACCAAAACTAGAAAGGTAATTGAGCTATGAGGACAGCCAGCAGTTTGACCTGGCCCATCAGGGTCAACAAAGATCCAGGACACAAAGGAACCTTTTCTACAGGATCCTACATCTTTAGTAAGTCACTCAACCTCCTGAACAGGGAGATTGCTGGGCACCAGAGGACAAATATACTGTGTGCCAAAGGAGGGTCACAAAGAGGGAAACATCTCCCATGCTTTCACTGAAAGCAACATGATCAAGCAAGGCCATGACCCATCCTGATGGCTGACACTGACAAGAGCTGAAAGGCTCTATGCCTGGCTCCAAAATAATGCCTAAGGAGATTTAACTGACCGTGATAGATAGCAAGAGGTTCATGAGGATTGACATGGTCTCGCTTTTACTTGGTCTTCAACACCCAGAAGAAAAGAATAACCAAAAGAGGTATAAAAACGCCATATATACAGAGGAGCTCCAGTCACTGACACTTTCTGGCAGTTTCCAGCTTTACCAGTAGCTGACCATGGTTATGGGTTATTAAGAAAAAACTATGGTAAAATCTATAATAGTTCAGCTAGCGTTTTAAATTTCTCAAGCGAGATTTGTTCTTCAAATTGTCGCTTACCTTGTTAGCCTAAATCTAGAGAGACAAGACAAAGTATTAAACTTATAGATAATCTCTATCAATGAAAGAATCTAAGGTCCAGCATGTTACAATCACTATTTCAATTTCTAAGTGTGACTTTCTCCCCAACCTGCCCTTTCATTCTAGTGTGCTTATGCTTAGATTATGCATGCTTTGATTTCTTTAAAGTTTTTTTTTATTCTTGCCTATAGGCTGCCAAACTCCAAGCAATCATAGAAATGAAACCAATAGCAAATGTTCTAGACTTCATTTACTGGGATTCCCCAGATTGACCTTGTAAACAGCTTATAACTGATAAACTACAAAAGACTTCTGTGTTGGATTCTGAAGTCCCCTGATTCTTCTCCTTATCCTCTTTGTGGGAGGCTCTTACTAGTTTCTCCTAGTGGAAACCCTTGTTGGCTATATTCATCAAAATCCTGCTGAGCTTATAACTTGGCCCATATATTCTTAACTGTTTCTTTGGCATTGTCTCCTCCAGACTCCAAGCTATAAGCCTACCCAAGATGACAATGCCTGCCACTTATCCAGGGCCTTCAGATAGACCCTCTGTAGAGTTACTGACTGCTGTTCACAAGTATGATCCTCTTCAACTGAAAGTAGCCAGAACAGTCTTCAGCCTTTGCCCCCTCACAGCAGTTAGGGTACTTCAGAGGTTGGAATATTGCAGATAGGTAAGTTTATTAGATATAGTGTAAGCAGTTAGGGCCAGTTTAGAAGGAGCCAATATGAGGGACAGTCGAGGAGCCAAAGTGAAGGACAATGGAGACCCAGTCACTGAAGGCCAGAATTGTAAAAGGAGAGAAACTATCACACCCACCCACGTAGGATGAATAGCAGTGATTGATATTCTAAATAGGTATCAATCACCTGGGTGGGGATGATCTTCCAAGAAAGATCCCTGACCCACCCCTTTCCACTAAAATCCTTGCTCAGTTTCTTGTACACTTGCTTCGTGACTTGTTTCCCCATTGGATCCCAATTTAATCAATATTACTGGGTGACTATACTTTTAATCTTATCGGTTGGTCATGGTTTTGTCTCACCTCATACCCACCTTGTAAATTTCCATTGGGCTTTATAGTTTTGTCTCACTTTGTACCCACCTCACCACATGGCTTTGCTGTATAAAACATCTTTGAAAAGTGGGGCGAGTGGGCAACCCACTTTTTGGTCTCCCTTCTGTCTCTCTTAGAAGTTTTCTTTCTCTCAATAAATTTTTCCTATTCTTAAAAAAATAAAAAGAAAAGAAAAACAGCCTTTCTGCATTTTCTTCACTTTGACAGAAGATTGACAATGTATTCTCTGTACAGAGCAAAAAAGAAATTCTGAGCAAGGGACACCAGCTATTGTTGAGTGTTGGGTAGTGTAGTTAAAAAGCAGGGCTATCAACCCTAATGTTACATGGGGTCCTCTATGAAAAACCAGAGTATTAGTGGAGTATTAATATCTCCATCCTTGTCTTCCACCTCATCTCTCGATACAGCATTATCTAGAGGTAAATCTGAGAATTTTTGTAAACAAATCAGATCATGAAAGGAAAGATGTAAAAGTACTGAAATCACAATTTCTCCAAAGAAATAACTCAAACAAAACATCCTACAATGAAATACACACAATTGGCTTTTCAGCTTCTAATTCTTCTGTGGGAATGAATAGCCATGGTTTAACATAGTCTTTTCTTTCTTTTCTTTTCTTTTTTTTTTTTGGTACTGGGGATCTAACTCAGGACTTTGCTCTTGTGAAGCAGGTGGTGGAACCACTGAGCCAAATCCCTGGCCCTGAGTGTAATGCTTAACGTGAATGATGGATACTTAATGAACAAATGCACATATAACAATCAAACAAAAGCAACTGGGTAGAAATAGATTCTGGAGTGAGATATATGATATAAGAAAAGAGCTATGAAACAACAGTAAGTTTGATAAACATATACAAATATGTAGGGAACAAAAAAGATATTTTGAAAGTTAAAAACAGAGACCTGGAGCAGAACCCCTCTTCCACATGGGAGAGCTGACCTGGAGTGGCATATCCCCAACACACATAAGAGGAGTAGATCCCCTCTGGAGGAGTAGTGTGCCCAGTCCTTGTGAGGGAGCAAACCCAGGTAGGTGCCCCACATCATGTGAGAGAGGAAACCTGGAACAAAGGAGTGGTGTCCTACCTCTAAGGGAGGATAGCATGGGGGTAGCTGAGGCAAAGATTAACCAATTGACCCAATCCTGTGTGAAGAAAATCACCAGGGAGAGAAAGGAGCAACCAGAACTCATGATGCTTCACATTAAATCCAGCAGCCCACTTGAACCCCCACCTTCCTGCCTATACCCAACAGAGAAAGAGAGCTTATTGCACTCTCCATTGACAAATAGGAGCAAAGACATGTCAGCTTCAAAGGTAACCATAGTCTAGGGAAAATGAAGAGTGAGGCCTGTAGTGCAAGGAGGGCATCTCAAATGCTCATAGGCCCCAAAGCTAAGCGTAGCAAATTGTGTCTGCCTGCATCCCAAGACCTCAGATCATAGAAAAAAAAAAACAACTAATTAAGTAACACAGGATTTTTTTCCTTGACTCAAGTCTTTTTTTGACTTTCCTATTTTGTATTATTTTTAATCTTTCCTTCACTGAATTTACTATTTTTTTCAGAGTTTAGGTTTTTCTCTCACTGTTTTATTTTTTCTTTTATTGTTTCCCCTGCTATTTTCCCCTCTTCCTTTTTCTTTTATCTTTTTTTTTTGCTTTTTAACTTTTTCATTCTTTTACTTGTTTTTTTCCAATGACTATTCTCTATATCAATTAATTTCATTTTACTCCTTATTAGGAGCTCCTATCTTATTATTCTTTGTTTCTTCTCATATCCCATCAATTCTTCAAATTTTGCTTTTTCATCCTCTGGTTCCCCACCCCCTCCACTTTTACTAGTATGACTATCAAGCTTTATGAACGTCTAGATAAATACTTAATTTTACACTACTGCTGTTGACACTGTCCTATCAGTAGCAGAAGAAAAAGTGTTCCATTTAGTAGATACTTACTGTAGGTGAATAGTAGGTCAATATTTGGTTTGTGTTAGTGTTCATACTATAATTATAGATCTATTTTTCTATGGACAAGGGTGATACTTCATTAGCCTTTAAGGTTTGTCAATATTCAGTTTGTTCTTAATGCTACAATTGATGCTGATTTTATTGCTATAGCCAAGGTGCCATAGCTGTTTCTAGATTGCCTACAGCTCATTAAAAGTACTATGATTCATTGGGAGAACTGCCTACTGGGGCATGCATGCTATGACCTCCCATCTCAAGTAAATAGAGGTGGTTAGAACTTGGGACAGAGGCAAAGGCCAATGGTTACCATGCCTAGAGAACACCTCAGAAAAGTACATATTAAATAAAGACATCTCCATGCTATAAATAAAACTTTCCATTACATTAAACCCAAATATCAACACACACACACAAAAAAAACAAAAATAGAACCACAACATAAGCCAACTAAATGCCTATAAATCTCCCAACTTTCACAAAGCTGATCTGTAGGGCATTGCAGAAGAGGAAATAAACATCTTCAAATCCAAATCGTATGAAAAGTTATCAGGGGAGATAATAACCAAGTTTAATAAGGCAATTGTAAATATGACTGAAGATATAAGTAGCAAGATATTGGGCCATTGAAACACAATCATTAGTAAGTCTAAACAAGACACTAATAAAAAGATAGACAATGCAAACAAAAGTATGCAGACTATGCACGGTCAACATAGAAAATAATTAAACTCCATTAAAGGGGTCCAAATAGGAATTCAGAAAGTTGAAATTCTATTGAAAATATGAATATCAGCAATGAACAACATGAGGATAGATTCTCAGAACCAGAAGGCAGGGCTGTTTGTTGTCAGTGACCAATTAATGACAGACACCTTAAAAACAGACAATATGAAAAATCAACCCAACAGCTCCTAAATTGTACAAAGAATACTAACCCAAGATTTATTGGAATTAGAGAATAATCAAGATACAACAAATGGCACAAAAATCCTGTTTATTGAAATAATAGCCAAAAACTTTTCAAACAAGATAAAGTAACTTAACAGACAGATAAGTGTAGTATATAGAACCCCAGCCATGATCAGAAAAGAACTGCTCCACAATATATCATAGTGAAAACTCCAGAAGTCCAAAACAAGAACAAAATCTTAAAAGTGGATAGAGAAAAGCAACAAGTCATTTATAAAGGAAATCCCATTAGTATTATAGTAGATTTCTCAACACAAACTTTATCCAAGATGACATAGCCTGCAAAAATATCTTTCAAAATTGATGAAGAAATAAGACACCTTCATAATAAAGAAAAACTAAAAAAAAAAAATGACTACTAAACCAGCAATCCAAAAAATTTTCAATGGTACCCTAGAAGACACTGAAGCTAAAAATGACAAAAAATATAATAGAATGAATACACCATGTAGAGTGAGCAGTTACTGCAAGGGAAAGATAGGGAATCAACAACAGAAAACATAAGGCAATGACAGGAATAAGTCAGTATCTATCAGTAATAATTCTCAATGTAAATTGTCTAAATTCCCTAATCAAAACACAGAATGGCAGAAGGATCAAGAAACAAAATCCAACAGTATTCTATGTATTAAACCCAGACAGAAACTTATAGAAAATAAAATCGTAGGATGGAAAACAATATTCCACGCAATAGGAAACTGAAATAAGTGTAGCTGTCTTATATGAAGACAAAAATAGACTTCAAGCCAAAACATATCAAAAGAAGCAAAGAAGCTAACTACAAAGTGATTAAGAGAACAGTCAAACAGAGAACACTTATTAACACATATGCATTGAACTATAGTCACCAAACTTCATAAAATAAATCCTACTAGACATCAAAGATCAGACAGACATAAACATAATTATAGTAGGGGACCTCAATACCCTACTACTACAAAGTAGGATGTAGTAGAGAAAAAAAATCAAAGAAATATCAATGTTGTACAAAACTCTGTCTCAGTTACATTTTCTCATTGCTGAGAAAAAACACCCATCACTCAAAGTTCAAGCAAGAAAGATTTATTGTAGCTCACAGTTTTTAGAGGTTTCAGTTCACAATTGGCTGCTTCCAAGGCAGGGTGGCATGGCAGAGGGACATTGTAGAGGAAAAAGAGTTCATAGTGGGTGGAAGGCTGGGAGTAGTGAAGAAGAAGAATCCACAAGTGATGGAGGCAGCCCTCTTTCTCTTTCTTATATTCCATCCAGGCTACATATGGTTAGGGTCACTAGCACTAAAAACCAGGGTGGACCTTCCTATTATGTACACCCAGAATTGTGCCAAACCAATCAGTGGAATAATTTATTAACCACATTCTCTTGATATGATCATCACACATTTAATCCTAGTATCACACACCTTAGATCCAGCCACTTCTGAAAAGCCATACCTATGACCCCATCAGGCATTGAGGAGACATCTCAATAGAAGCTATAACAACCTTTAAATAGTTGGACTTAATAGATATCTACAGAGTTTTCCCCAACAATAAACAGAATACATATTCTTTTTAGCAGCATATGGAATTGTCTCCAAAATAGAACACATCATAGCCATTAAAACAGCCTTAAGTAAATGTAAAAGAATTTAAATAAGATGTGCATGATATCAGAACACAGCACAATGAAGTTACACATCAATAAGAAAAGAAAACACAGAAATCATGCAAATGCATGAAAACTTAATGATACACTATTAAATGAACAATGGGTTATAGAAGAAATTAAAGAAGGAGTAAGATAGTTTCTAAAACTAAATGATAATGTCCATACAGAATAACAGAACATATGGGGCATAATGAAAGCAGTCCTAAAAGTGAAGTTTATAGCTGTGAGTGCCCACATTACACAAAACAGAGTGAATTCAAATACATAATCTAATGATGCACCTCAAGGTCAGAAAAGCAAAAATGATCCAAATCCAAAGCTAGTACAGGGAAGAAAATTAAAACAAACAAAACAACTCAGAGCAGGAATAGTGAAATTGAGACCAAAAAAAAAAGCCTTGATGAAATTAAGAGTTGGTTATTTTAAACAAATAAATAAAATAGACCAACTTTTAGCCAATCTAACTAAAAAAAGAGAAAATACCCAAGTGCATACAATTAGCAATGAAAAAGTAAAAAACATAGCAGTCAGGCTATAAAAGTAAAAAGACAAAACAAAACAAAGCAAAAAAAAAACAAAACAAAACATTGGGAGCAACTACTTCAAAAACCTGTATCCGAGTAAATTGTAAAGTTCAAAAGAAATGGATAGTTTCTGAGATACATATGAATTATCAAAATTGAACTGAAGAGATTTAAACACTTTGAATATTCCAATAACATGCAATGGAATTGAAGCAGTAATAAAATACTTCCCAACCAAGAAAAGCCCAGGTCTGGATGGGTTCACTACTGAATTCTACAATATCTTCAGGGAAGTTTTAATACCAATACTCTTCTGTGGAAGGGGTGCCCAGAGGTATGTATGAGATGGATATGCAGAGATAAGGAACTTTTGGGGCTATCTGCCCAAAATCTCCCAGAATGAATGATTAGAGATAAAAAGATACCCTAGAGGGCCATAAATCCAAGCAGAATCAAAACACAGTTCTTTAAGGAATGAATGTTTTGGCCCTCTCTTCCCCATACTTGGATTTGTCACTTAGATTGGCTGTAAGGTCAATTACATAACAGACTACCATGACCTTCTTATCCTTCTTCTTCTATTCCCTAGATGAATCTCTGCACTGATGTCTTTCTGTTGTCCCTTATCCTTGTTTTTTGGTTCTGTAAATAAAAGGTCATGGGAAGCTTCAATTCAGGGCCATCTTTATGACATCCAGTATCACATTCTGGTGATGGTGTGTGAAGGTAACTGATTGTGTCAATCTGAGTAAGAAACACCCAACTAAACTAACTCAGCAGAGTTCTGGGTGTGTAAGACCCACCCAAGGGAGGATTGTCACCAGAATGGTATAAAAGTGAAACCAAATAGGAAAGTTTCTTCTGTTTCTTTAGAGAAGCTCCAGGCTTCATCTTCACCTTGGACATTGTGTCCACCCCAGACTCTCCAGCCTTCCACCAAAGACTCTTCAACCTTCCATCACAGACACTTCAGCTACCCGACACAGACTTGCATGGAACACTATACGGAGCTCCAAGAATTTGACTGAATCCTTTAGATTTCCAGTGTAGAGACCAATTCTGTGGAAAGCCATTGTATGTCAATCTTGTAAATTCTTACTTATTTGTATATCTTGCATTAAATCTATTTCTCTAGTAAACACTGTCTCATACAGATTTTTGTACTAGGAGTGGCTCTAGGCAAACAAAATTGTAAAGATGCAATTCTGTAATGGCTTTAGGGGATTCCGAGAGTGGGCTCCATAATTTGATGAAACCTAAAATGCTCTAATTTCTCTGCTTCTAATACTGTAGGGAATACTGATAGCCCCTGGTGTTAATTGCTTAAAGTTATGCTCAGTGTAGATCCATTTGATTATCCTAATTAACCACTTGTGAGATGGGAGGAATTTAGTGTCTTCATATATGAAACCTTTGAATAATTTTGACAGAATGGAAAATAGAATGATGCTTACTAGTTTCTGTTAGCATCTCTAGACAGACAAGTGAAGGAAAATAAGCTCAAAACAACCATAGAAAATCTAGTCTTCTGGCTGTGATGACAAATTAAGTGGAGCATAAGGAGCTCCAAAGATTAAAATTACCAGCTCTGGACACACATAAAAAAATTCAAAAATTTCTAGGTGTGTCCTGAAAAATCTCCTCTCCTTTAACCATGGAGCTCAGATTGAAGAAACCCAAACAAAGGCCATCATGATTCAATTGGCTGAGATACAGTATAAGTTTAACGCTCAGCCTCAAAAGGTATCCGAAATTAAGGTGAAGACTCTGATCTGCATAGATTGCGATTCTGTAAACTGGAATGGAGATGTTTGGGAGAAATCTGATGAGGCTGAGGATGTTGTGCCTCTAGATACCAATGAGATTATTTTGCCAGAGGAAGACATTTCCCCACCCACACTAGCAGAGGCATCCCCACCCTCACACCTATGGTGTTGGCCTCTCCTAGTATATCTGAGGAAACTAAACCTGTGTTGACCAAGCATGATAATACTGACACTCCTCAGAATCCACACTCACCAACCACTTTTACCTCTAGGCCAATAACCAGTCTCAAATCACAAAAGGCTCCTAAGGGTGAGGTACATACTGTGAAACAATGAGGAGTTCTGCTACTCTCCCAAAGAACTTCTTGAGTTTTCTAACTCTTTTAAGCTGAGGCCTGATGTGCAAGTGTGGGAATGGATTTTACAGATGTGGGAAAATCATAGAAAAATATACAGCTACATAAGGCTGATTTTGTTGATACAGATCCATTAAGGAGGAGTTCTGAATTTAATGTTGCAGATCATGAAGCAAAGAAAAGTGTTAATAGTTTATTTGGCTGATTGGCTGAAGTATGGATCAAAAGATGGCTCATTTTGAATGAGTTAGAATGCCCGATATTGCATAGCTTACTATTGATGAGGGGATTCAGAGACATAGAGAGAATGGAATGCTGGAGTACATTTGTCATGTGAAACTTGATCTGCCACACTGGGATGATCCAACAAATTCACCTTTCACTAACACATTAAGAAACAGATTTGTGAAGGGAGCACTGGCATCCCTGAAGAGCCGTTTTATTTCTCTTCTCTGTATGCCAGGCCTTAGAGTGATAACCAGGGTTACTCATTTGGGAAACAAGGGCAATGCTTTTGATTAGAGCCTGGAGTGGTAGGGGTCCAGTGGCAGCATTTAATTTCCAAATGTAGGGTACATGTACTTAATGAAATGAAAAGCAGAAGCAGAACAATGATCAAAATGGGTTGACACTTGCAGACCAAGGACTTTGGCTGATTAGCCATGTTGTTCCTAAAAGTAAAATAAACAGGAATCCTACAAAATTTTTATTAGATTTATATAATTAAAAATATACATGCAAATGAACAGAAAAATTCAAATCATAGTAACAAGGAATCATGGCCCCTCAACCAGTTCCCAGATTTGAGACAGTTTCCAGACCTAGAATCTCTTGGATGAAGGGGGAGCTTGATCCCTTTGGGGAGGGACCTTGGTACACCAAAAATGTATTCAAGCAATCTTTCTTCTATCCTTCCCCTAAGGGACCTATGGCATTTTGCCTGAGTGACTATACTGGAGAAAGAGTATTGATCAGGTGTTTCTGGGAATACTAAACAGTGGTTCTGAACTATCACTGATTCCAGGGGATGCAAAATAATGTTGTGGCCTTCCATTAAGAGTAGGGGGTTATGGAAATCAGTTGATCAATGGAGTTTTAGGGAAGGTCCCACTTTTGTTCTGGTATGTCCTTGAATCCAACCTGTAGTCATTTCCCCCATTCCAGAATGGATAATTGGGATAGATATAGTTAGTATTTGGAAGAATTCTCACACTCGTTCCTTAACCTGTAGTGTGATGGCTATTATGGCTGGAAAGACTAAATGGCAGACATTAGAGTTGTTTTTTCCCAGTAAAATAGTAAACTAAAAAAATCGCATCCCTGGAGTCTTGCAGAAATTAGTGTCACTATCAAAAACTTGAAGAATGCAGGGTTGGTGCTCTCTACCTCATTTCTATTTAATTTTCCTATTTGGCCTGTGCAGAAGATGGATGGGTCCTGGAGAATTATGGTAAAGTGAATCAAGTGGTAGCTCTGATTGAAGCTGCCTGTACCAGATGTGGCTTTCTTGCTTGAGCAGATCAACACATCTCCTGGTACTGGCTATGCAGCTATTGATTAGGCAAAGGCCTCCTCCATACCTTTCCATAAGGCCCATCAGAAACAATTCAATTTCAGCTGTCAAAGCAAGAAATACTGTTTTATTGTCTTACCTTAGAGTTATATTAACTCTCTAGCCCTGAATCACAACTTAGTTCGCAGGGATCCTGGTTGTCTTTCTCTCCCATTGATGACATTATGCTGATTAAACCAAGTGAGCAGGAGGTAGCAGCCACTCTGGTTTTATTAGTAAAGCATTTGAGATCAAGAGAAAGGAAAATGAATCCAATGAAATTTCAAGGTCCTTTTACCTCAGTGAAATTTCTAGGAGTCCAGTGGTATGGTGCATGTAGATCTTGCTCTCCTAAGGTAAAAGATAAATTGTTGCATCTAGCTCTCCCTGCAACCAAAAAAGGGCACAACACCTAGTAGACTTATTTGGATTTTGAAGGCAACACATTCCTCACTTAGGTGTTTTACTCTGGCCTATTTACCAATTGACCTGGAAAGCTGCTAATTTTGGGTGGGGCCCAGAAAAAGAAAGGTCTCTACAATAGGTCCATGCTGCTGTGAAGGCTACTGTGCCACTAAGGCCATATGATCTAGCAGATTCAATGGTGCTTAAGTGTCAGTGGCAGGCAGAGAAGCTGTTTGGAGTTTCTGGAATGCTTTCAAGGTGAATCACAGCAGAGACCTTTAGGATTTTGGAGTAAGACTTTGCCATAATCTGCATACAACTACTCTCCCTTTGAAAAAACAGCTCTTGGAGCCTGGCGTGGTGGCGCACGCCTATAATCCCAGCGCTCGGAAGGCCGAGGCAGGAGGATTCCTGTGAGTTCAAGACCAGCCTGGGTCACATAGTGAGTTCCAGGTCAGTCTCAACTACATAGTGAGACCCTGTCTCAAAAAACAACAGACAAACAAAAAATAGAGAAACAGCTCTTGGCCTGCTCCTGGGCCTTAGTGGAAACTGAACTCTTAATCATGGGACACCAGATTACCATGCAACTTGAGTAGCCAATCATGATCTGGGTATTATCAGATCCATGGAATCCTAAATTTGAATGTGCACAGCAACAGTCTATCATTAAATGGAAATGGCATATTCGTGATCAAGCCAGAGAATGTCCAGAGTATATAATAAGGCATATGAAGAAGTTACCCAGGTGCTCATAGGTCCTACTCCTGCTATATTGCCTTCTGTTTCACAGAATGCCCCTATGGTCTAGAGGTATACCATATGATCAGCTTTCAGAGGATGACAAGGCTAGGAACTGATTTACAGATGATTCTGCTTGTTAGGCAGGCAAGAGGATAGCTGCGCCATTAAAGCCCCTTTTCAGGATATACCTGAATGATACTCAAGAAGGGAAAACTTCTCAGTGGCAGAACTTCCAGCAGTGAACCTGATAGTAAATTTTGCATGGAAGGAGAAATAACCAAATGTGAGACTGCATTCTGATTCATTGGCTGTAACCAAGGGTACAATTAGATGGTCAGAAACTTGGATGGAACATGACCGGAAAATTGGTGACCAAGATAGTTGGGCAAAGAATATATGGATAGACCTCCCCATATGGACCAAGGATGTAAAAATATTTGTATCCCATGTAAAGGCTCACCAAAATGTGACTTCAGCCGAAGAAGGCCTTAACAATAAAATGGATAAAATGATATGTCCTGTAGATAATGGTCAACATCTTTCTTCAACCACCCTGTCATTGACCAATGGGCTAATGAACAGAGTGGCCATGGTGGCAGGGATGGCGGTTATGCATGGGCTCAGCAATATGAATTCCCATTTAGCAGTGCTGATCTGGCTACATCCACTGTTGAATGCCCAATATGCCAGCAGCAGAGACAAACACTCAGTCCCTGATATGGCATCATTCCCTGGGGTGATCAGCCTGTGACCTGGAGGCAGGTGGATTATATTAAACAGTTTCCACTATGAGTAGGACAATGCTTTGTCCTTACTGATATAGATATTTATTCTGAATCAGCAACAGAAATGAGGATTGTAACTGTAATAGTTCTTTCCTAATATGCTTCCAATATAATATAATGTTGATAGACTTAGCATGGATACTTATGTATTGTTAAACCTATGTTATAATATTTAAGTTATGAAATGTTAGGAGTAAGCACCACCCAAAGAAAAGTTGTTTTCTATCCTGTGGAAGGAATTAGTGTATTTCTTTTTGTGCACAGGATAATTGTAACATGTTAGACATAATCATGAACTTATCTTTGGACCTGGAGACTGGTTTAAATGAATGAATCTGGTTGTCAAGGTGACAGGCTCATTGTGATAGTTAACTGACTGTGTCAACTTGAGAGAGAAATATCTACCTAAATTGACTCAACATAGTTCTCAGGGTGAAAGATTCACCCCAGGGAGGCTTGTCTCCAGAATTGTATAAAAGGGAATTGAAGACAGAAAGCTAGTTTTTGTTTCTTCAGAGCAGCTCCAATCTCTACTTTACTTTGGACATTGTGCCCTGGCTTCCAGAGCAGACGTTTCAGCCTTCCGACATATACTTTTCAGTCTTGTAATACACACTCACATGGAACAGTATACAGAATTCCAAGCCTTTGACTGGATCTTTCAGATCTCCAGCACATAGACAGATCTTTTGCACTGTTACATTATAAGCCAGTCTTGTAAATTCTTATATATTTGTATATCTTGAATTAAATGCTTCTTTAGTAAGTGCTGACTGGTTGGTACAGGGTGTCACTGAGCTTGGTTTTAGGCTCCCCAAGGCTGAAATAAGAAACTTAAACCACCCCTTTAAAATAAGTATGCAGGTTTATTGATTCCTGTTACGGAAAAATAATTTTCAGGTGCATCACTAAAAGATGCATGAGAAAGATTTATTAGAGTTAGACATATGATACACTTGAGTGGGGTGTGGGTACTTAAAAAAATGAAGCACAATACTGTTGAGAACTGGAAATATTTTGTTTTTGGAGGTGCGTACCTGTGGAATTTGATACTCTATAGTCTTAGTCTCCTATCTAGCCTTAGTCTTGTATTTAGCATTGGTCTTAGTGGGTGGAAGAGGATGGTCCAAATCTAGTGATGTAATTATCTCTTTCTAGAAGAAATCCCCAAAGTGTGGGCCATTCATGGGTGAAAGCAGACCATTTGCAAGTACAAGAGAATGGGCTGGTCCATTTGCAGCTGAAAGGGAATTGCCCAGGTTTACTGGTTTACAATGTCTTTTAAAGACATCTGGAGGTAAAGTTTCTGAACCTCGATTTATTAAATTATTGTAAACTATTCAACAACAATTTCTATGGTTTCTTCTGAAAGTCAGCTTGGAAATGGAGGACTGGGAATATCTAGGCCAAAAATTGAGACAATGATTAGGTCCTGTAAAACCTATACATCTTGATATCTAGCATCTATGCAGGATTGCTATTTGATCTAAAACAAAGTTTCCCTTAAAAAAAGCTTCCTCCTCTTCCTTGAGCTCCCTCTGAAAGTCCTTCCTCTTCCACCTCTGACCCCCTATGGGACCAAGAGAGGTGGCCAGAGGGACAGCTGTAAAATTATATTACCATACGCCAACTGGATTTGGTTAAAATATATGAAAAAATATATATAAAAAAGAGAGAAAACTAAAGCAACAAAATTTAAGCCAGAAAGTTATGCTAAACTGATGATATAGGAGAAATATAACTCCCATTCTGCTAGATGTCAGATGTGCCTACTTTGTGTCCCCTGAAACTGAAGAATGAATTCCAAAGGATAAAGGAGGTTAAGAGTAAGAAAAGTTTATTAAGGGATATAAATGGGGAATCAAAATAGCTCCTGAGGGACAAGAGGGTTCCCAGGCGGATTGCCACCAAGGTCATTTTTCTGAGAATGTTTTATAGGACAAAATCACAAGATGGGTGCAACATGGTTCAAACTATAATCAGCCAATTGCAAGTGTAGCCATTTAACTAATATGGGTATGCGGATGATATCATTAACCTTGGCATTTCTATGACTTCTAAAACAGGAAAGTTTTGGGGAAGGGATAGGTCTAGTGTCCTGGTGATTCAGCTGGGTGTCTTAAAGTGTATCTGGGCTTAACAGACTGAATGCTAACAATTAGAGTATAAACTAGCGTTTACATTTATCCTCCAGGGAAGTATGTAAATCTGGCCATTGTGATTTTAAGTCAAAGCCCCGTTTTCTTCAGATGTGCCTCCAGCCACAATTTTGATGTCTCTACCTTTCACTGACTTCCTTGAGAGCCCAGTCCCTTTCTGACTGTATATTAATTTTATTATTTTAGTTTAATTACTTTAGTTGCATGTAATCCTGGGACAAATTTATCAGTTAAAATAAATCCCCATTAGTATTTTTTACAAAGGCTCAAGCACACACATATATGAGCTCAAAACTATAAAGCTTACTTATTTTATAACAGTTAAAGAAACGCAGATGATGTTCAGTCCAGGCAATGTCACTCTAGAAACATCCTTTAAAGTATATCTATAAACAAGTATATTCTACTTAAATTTCACTCTGGTAAGACAATGGTGAAAGATAATAAATTAAGTAAAAGTTTCCTTATGACATTTAATATTTTGTAATTAGATAAAGGTAATTACCCCCAAAATTATTTTATACTAAAATAGAGATTAAAATGTGCCAGATAGTGTCATCATGATTATTATGCTAAAAAGTTATATTGCCATTGTTATAATGCCAGCCTGCTAGATGTCAGATGTGCCTAGTTCCTCAATGAAACTAGTTTCCTAGTTTCTCTATGAAACTTTATAATTGTTATCTATTATTTTACAGAGATCCAACTTCTAAGACAAACATGATCCATAAAATCTGTTTTTGGGCAGGAGTCAATCCCTACAGTTTAAAAATTAATGAAATTTGGTAAATGGATGTGACTCACTATGAATCTTTTGGCCAATTTAAATATATTCATTTCTCTGTCGATACCTACTATACAAGACTTGGTTCTACAACTCCATGACAAAGCAGATTCTCTTTAATCTGCATCTATAGTCCTTTGTTCTTGATCTACCAGTCACCTTTGTGGTGAAGTTTTACTACTTAAAACTCAATTATTAAAACAGAATCGAGGGAATGTGATGAGAGACTTGACCCACGGGAACAATTATATAAACGACTCTTCTTTAAATTTTAAAAAATTGTGACTGAAATGGCTTCTTCACAGCAGTAGAAAAACATTTTATTCCCACAAGAGGAAAGACTTCATCTGGTCCACAAGAGCTGGGTCTTGTGGAAGTGCTCTCGTGGGGGAAGGGATGTGCATCTGTTTTATCACCAGGAGAGAGGCAGCCCCATCCTCCAGATGCAGGCAATGACAATTCTCCTCTGGTGTTGTGCAACAAGGGGAAGAGAACAGATCTGTTACTCTCTACAACAAAAGCCTTGGGATCTACCTGTGGAGACATTAAACAACTCATCACAAAGGCTGAATAAAAACAAAACAAAACAAAACAAGAAAAGGCATCCTTTCTACCTCAGAAACATCTTACTGACCATGGTAGCACAACTCATCCATAACTCTAGGGTGGTAAATGAAAAAGGATTATTTTTTTTTCAGCTTTAATTGAGTTTATTAGTACATTTTAGGGATACAGTACAGTTACATTCATTGTTGGAATTTGTACCTTTACATGACACGTCTTGGTTCTCATTTTTTCCCCTTGTCCCTGCCCTCCCTTCACCCCCTCTCACATTGATTCTTTATGCAGGCATCTGGATCATTTAGAGTTTTTGTCTAAACACAGATTACTGGGCCCCACTTCAGAGATTTTGATTGGATAGATCTGAGTTGTTGAGCCTAAGAAATGTGCATTTACAATAAGATGTTAAGTGCTGCCACTGCCACTGCTGCTGGTGGTCAAGGGGCCACATTTTGAGAACCACTGGATTCACATCTCCACATCAGGTGTAGCATTGTGGCTAAGATGATGATCCAGGTGAGTGGGTCCCACCGGGGGATGAACTTGCAGTGTAGCGGCCTTCGCCACACAATCTTTTTTTTTTTTTT
>NW_022900951.1:74478736-74542242 GCF_012274545.1 Fukomys damarensis
TTTTATTGAGTTTATTGGTACATTTTAGGGATACAGTACAGTTACATTCATTGTTGGGATCATGTACCTTTACATGGCAAGTCTTGATTCTCATTTTTTCCCCTTACCTCTGCCCTCCCTTCACCCCCTCCTCCCCTCCCCATCTACAAACACTTTATTTTCATCTTTTCATTCTCTCACATTTTTTTCTTTTCCCTTTTTGTTCTTCCCCTACGCATCACACCTTCCCTACACCTTTAGCTCCTTTCTTCAAATTTCTAAATGTCAGTAATCTTATTAGAATCTTATGCATTGTTGCAGAATATTCACACCAGGGAAACTATTTGGTATTTACACATGTGTGACTTATTTATTTTTATTCTGCTTCTGTTTAACTGTATACCACAAGTAAGTGGCTTTGTATACTGGGCACATACACTTAAATCTCCCATTTTAGATACCATTACCTGTGCAGATCCTGAGCCTCCCCTTTCTTCCAATGATATGCCTCTTAACTGCCAGAGGCTGTAATATTAAAACCTCTTCCCTTTTGCCTAAAAAATAACTTTGTATGTTCTCATTCATGGTTGCCCATAGGGGATGGTCTAGATTTGGAGTGGACTTCATGTTGTTCTACCAATCTCTCCAATGTTTGGTAGCTGTCAGTACATAGATAAGTTAACATAGATTGCTATGATACCTCTGATCATGTCATGATCTACACTCCTTGCCCATATATTTTTATTCTCACTAAGGAGGAAGCTATTTTCACTGTTCACAGTTTATTCACTCCCAGTACCAACATTATTTTTCAGCTTTAATTGAGTTTATTGGTACATTTTAGGGATACAGTACAGTTACATTCATTGTTGGGATCTTGTACCTCTACATGACAAGTCTTGGTTCTCATTTTTTCCCCTTACCTCTGCCCTCCCTTCACCTATTTTAAGGTTCTCAATATTATCTTGCCTGCAAATTCCACAGGGATCATTTCATGCATCAAAAATAATAATAACTATACTTCTTAAATACTGTATTATGGTTCTTAGACTAAGGGCTAAAGCCTAATTCTCCAAGAATCTTACATGGGGTGGGGGCTTTGCTCTTAAACAAATTACCTCAGCACTTGAATATCTCAGGTAAAAGTGGTTTTGGAGTTTTATAGCAGTGATTGTACTGGCAGCTATTGCAGCCACAGCAGCTGCCAACCTAACTCCTTCCAAACTTTCCAAACCATGTATGGCTAATTTCAAAATGTTACTTCTGGGCTTTTAATTAAAACCTATATTAATAAGGAAACTTTACATAGACTTGACATCTTTAAGGCAGCTGTCAGCTCTTTGAACACATAGTAGGCCCAACTATTGAGCTGGTTACCATTCCATGTACATTACCCTAATTCCACTTAAGTCTCCTCAGTCCAGGGGCAAAATCTAGCATATGATCCATGTTGCTTTTCATGCTGATCGCAATGGAGAGTTTTCCTCTTTACAAGGCTGAATATATGTCTAGTTACATGAACTGGAAGCTTATAATATTACTTTAGACCATCTCAATGATATTGTCTGTTGGCTGAATTCCAAAAGTTGGTTTTCTGGTCTCAACTTTTGCATATGGATTCTTTTTTTTTCTTTTTATTGAGCTTATTGATACATTTTCGGTATACAGTACAGTTGCATTCATCATTGGGATCTTGTACCTTTACCTGACAGGTCTTGGTTCTCATTTTTTCCTTTTGTCCCTGCCCTCCCTTCACCCCCTCTTCCCCTCCCCATTTACAAATACTTTTTTCCATTTTTTCATTTTCTCATATTTTTTTATTTTCCCTTATTCGCTTTCCCCTACCCTTCCAACTTTCCCTACAACTTTAGCCCTTTTCTTCCTATTTCACATTGTTAATTATCTCATTAGGATCTTATGTACTATTATAATTTTTCACACTGTATATGGATTCTTAGAGCTATTGTGGTTAACTATTGTGAATATCATATTAAATGGGAAACAATTGAAATATTTTCTCTAAAATCTGGAGTAAATAATGTCTTCTATCACCAATCCTTTGTAACATAGTACTTGAAACACTAGCAAGAGCAATTAGGCAAGGAAAAGATATATATAGGGAAAGAAGAAGTCAAATTATTATTATTTACAGATGATCTGAACTTCCACATAAAAATCACAAAAAATCCATCAAAATACTTCTAGGATTAATAAGCAAATTCAGTAATGTATGAAGATAGAAATCAACACACAAAAATCATTATCAGTCCTGTATGCTAATAATGAACCCATTGACATAGTAACTAGGCAAAAAATATTATTCACAATAGCATAACAAAAATTAAATACTTATGGTGTCAGTGATGTAGCTCAGTGGTGCTGCACCTGCGTGGCAATCACAAGGTCCTGAGTTCCATCCCTGGTACCAGGAAAAAAACAAGGAAAGCAAAGCAAAGAAAAACATCACTACCATTCAAGAAATGCAAATTAAAATAACCCCAAGAGTCCACCTTACCCCCAAAAGAATGTCTATCATCAAGAAATCAAGTAATAACAAAAGATGAGGATGCTGTGGGGAACAGGGAGCCCTTTTTGTTGGTGGAAATGTGAATTAGTACCTCCATTATTTATATCAGTGTGAAGATTCCTCAAAAGACTAAAAGTAGAAATTCCATTTGCCCCAGCTATTCCTTTTCTAATTGTCTTCCCGAAATAGAGATATTATATCACAGTGATACATGCATACCCATGTTTATAGCAGCATAATTCACAATAGCTAAATCTTGGCAACAGCCTATATCTCCATCAGCAGGTTATTCTATGAAGAAAATGTGGTATTTATACACAATATATTACTAATCTGCTATGAAGAAAGATAAACTTGAGTCATTTGTAGGAAAGTAGATGTAACTTGATACCACAATGTTAAGTGAAATAAATCAGACACACACAAGCTTACATATCTCAGGTTTCACTTATATGAAAAACCCAAAATAAAAATAAAGAGCAAAACAAGAGATCAATAATAGGAAAGAGGGATATAGATGTTTCTCAAAGGGTAAAGGGATCAAGAGGTAGAAGAAGAGGGGGTGATGGAAACGACAGAGGATGGAAAGAAATGAATGCGTTATGTACATGTCTCTTCTCATAAGGAATGTAAACATTATGTACAGTAAACATGTACCAAAACAAAGCAAAACAAATCAAAAACAAAATAAAATAAAAGGAAAGAGTCAAGAGATGGGGGAAGGGATAGAGTATGACAAAAGTTATTAAGATGGGTTATGTATATGAAGTACCTTCCCATAAGGAATGTAAACCTTATGTTCTATACACATGTACTAATAAATTAAACTGACATTAAAAACATGACAAGTCAGTCAGTCTCTAGGTTGCATTCTAGCAACTCTGTGTTATACTTTGATTTATGAAAATGTAGAATTTGCTGCTATAGCCTATTATAGCGACCTGTTCTGTCTTGAAAATAAATAAGACATTTCTGCTGAAAATAAAAAGAAGCTAAAATATAGCAGTAGTACAAATGTTGAAAAGAATAGACAGTTTTAAAGACAAAGTTGTTGGAAATCTTTTAAAAAGTACAAAAAGACAGAATGAATTTGAAACATTAAAAAAATTAGACAATCATCAGAGGATGTCCAATATTAGACAATAAGTTTCTGAAAAATAAGATGGTAGTAGTGAAGATCAAAAAAATAATTAACCCAAAATTCCCCATTCCTAAAAGACATACACATCTTTAGTGAAAGGTCTCATTACAATGAGATTTCTCATTGAAACCTTATCAGTATGAAATTTCAGGACATTTAGGACAAGTAGAAGATTTTTACAATCATCAGAGAAAGTACTGAACTCAGAAAGGCAAAAAATTTCTAACTTGCAATTTTGGAAGGTAGAAAGCAACTGCACAAACCTTTAAAATGCTAAGATAAAATTTTATGCAGTGTTAACCAAATGAATGAGAGTAGAATAAATGTACTTCCAGACTTGAAAAATCTCAATATATTAATTTACCCGAGTCTCTTTTGAGAAAATAGGATTCAAGTTAGAAGGGAGGCAAGGGGAATTCCCAAAGTGATTATAAAAGGCAGTCTTGGGGGCACTCTCTAAAGTGTTTCATGAAGCTTTCTTTTTACCAATGAAATTATTATAATACTTGATATTTCTGAAAGTGTTTAGATGATATTTTCACAGGACAAATAATAAGTATATAGAAAGCTAAGAAATTAAACAAAGACAACTATTAACGATGTTGTTTTAACCAAGGTTTGTATGTCCTTTAGGAGTGGAGATTTTTCCTCAATTATTTCTTTAAAGTCATGAGTGAAAGATGAGAAGAGAGGAAGATAAAATGTGTACGTATCTGTGTAAGTTTGGGGAAAATAAAAGAGTTGTCATATTAAATAATGGTATGTTGATTACTTATATCTAAAATTAAGAAAAATAAACAAAGAATATAATAATTTTATTTAGAGCTGCATTGACTGATTCTGGAGTCGTTGCCACATGGGGCTCTGGAGCACCTGAAATGTGCAATTGAGGAATTAATTTTAAAATTTATATAATTTCACCAATTAAAATTTAAAGATCATATACTCAATTCCGTTATAGGGAAGCTGTTAAGTGTATTCTGAATAACTCTGATACATTAACTCTTCAAATTTGGAGCCTCTAACCACAGATCAAATATTTTATTGAAAATGCAACTTCCAAATTGAAACGTGCTATAAATGTAAAGTACATATAAAATCAAAAAATCTTAATATGAACAAAAAAGAATGCAAAATATCTTATTAAATTTTTCAGATTGAGAACCTCTTGAAATGATAATATTTTGGACATATCAGGTTAAATGAAATATGTCGTACCTTTTTCTTTTGACTTTTAATGTTGCTACTCAAATATTTACAATTCACATATTCCTACTGTACGATGATGATTTTGACTTATGGCATAACACTAAATATCAAATGGACCACTGAAAGTTACTATTAGAGAAAAATCCTGGTGTGGAGAAATTGAAAGGATCACTATTTTACATTATTATTGAATCATACTATATTATAGAACAGAATTATTGTTGTACAGAGCTGTATTATTTGATGAGAATCTTGTTCATGTATACGTTTGACAAAAAAACAAGAATGGAAAATGAATTTCTTTTAATTTTGCAGCTTCACAGGACTATATTTTCCTTTTCACTTTATAATTTTATTATTGGGAAGAAAAGTAATATCAAAAATAATGATTTTTGAAGAACTAAGATGCCAAGAAATTTCCTGGGACTAATAGACTGTATCTCCAGTTTGCCATCTCAGTGTGTATATCAGCTGAGAAGTTGTATTTTATGCAACAATGTTTTCCCCATAGGAACGTGCTGAGGCTTAGGTAATAAAAATACAAAAACAATAAAAATTCAATTCTTGAAGCTTTTGAAGTGTATGAATAAACAGAATCCCACAATGGGCTATTATTTTAAGATATGAAATTTTCTTTATTATCTCTTCCAGTTTGCCCATAATCTACAATCCTATTTAGGGCAAACACAGTGTATTTTTAAAAATCAACTACTCTATTGTTGCTATTCAGGAAAGCAGACAGACTAGGCTTTGTCGACAGTGAGAAAGGGTAGGTTTTGTGATATTTCTGGACAGTTTCAGTACTCTAGTAATTAGAAAAGATTTTCTTGATTTTTTTTCTTCGACATTACTATGCAGGAGTATTCTCAAGAGAGAGGGAGGACAATTTGCAGCTCAGCTAACAGGCAGGACAATGCATTTGAAATAACAGTTTCCCCAGAGATTCTCATTGTCAGGCATACACTGTAAGGGGGAAAAATTCATGTGGAAAATGAAGGAAAAATACTAAAATTAAAAAAGAAAAGAAAATAACTCTAGTTTTTCCTTTTTGCCCTAGCTTTCCATTCAAAACTACTATTGTAACACAGAAAAAAGGCTTATCATTAACATTTTTTCAGGCATTTACATTTGAAATAGATTTTATCTAAACTTCATGTACACTTTTGTAATCATTTTAATATTTGGCCTCTACACTTTCAGAGTAATTTTTTTCATTGAGTTTATTGGTACGTTTTAGGTATACAGTACAGCTACATTCATCATTGGGATCTTGTGCCTTTACATGACAGGTCTTTGTTCTCATTTTTTTCCCCATACCCCTGCCCTCCCTTCACCCCCCCACCCTTCCCTATTTATAAAAACTTTGTTTCCATTTTTCCTTTTCTCATATTTTTTTCTTTTCCCTTATTTATTTTCCCCTACACCTTTAACCTTTTCTTCCTATTTCACATTATCAGATACACAATTTGGTTCTTATTTACACTTTTAGTTTTTCATACCAGAGAAACTATTCAGTATTTACATATGCATGTCCTATTTATTTCACTTAAGAGAATGCCCTCAATATGCATCCATTTTCCTATGAAGGACTCTAGCTTCTCATTCTTTATGGCTGAATAGTAATCTATTTTATAGAAAAACATATTCTTTATCCACTCTTCAACTGATGGGCAATTGTGCTGTTTCCAAGATTTAGCTATTACAAACTGTTTCTCTATAAATGTGGGTGCACGTATATCTCTGTGGTATGATTCTTTTAATTCTTTTGGAAACATAACCAGCAGAGGGATGGCTTTGTCAAATGGAACCTTTAATCCTAGTTGTTTAAGGTATCTCCATATTGATTTCCACAGTGGTTGCATGCAGGGTAATTTTAGTACAAGTAAAATTTTAGTCATCTCAAAAGAAGAACAAGAGATGACTAAAAAGCCAAAAGGGCAAAGCCTGCTCTTACTAGTGAAAAAGGTGACAGAAGGGCAAGTGAACATTGGATTTCAAAGAAACCATAAGATTGTGACTAATATATATGAGAGGAAGAGGATCTGTCAAAGGGGGATTTCTGATCAGTAGAAGTCATTAGGGTTTGAACTTCTTTACTATAGAGCTTGTGAAATTTCCTTCTTTGATAGCTTTCGGAAACAGGATAAATGCGTATTTTGAACTGAGAAAAAAATTTTATGTAAGCCACTTAGCTTGTGCTATTTTGTTTTAGCAGCCCAAGCAAGTAATACAAAAGATTTATTTGTGTAAGATTGCTAAAAGTGCTAAACTAGTTAATCCATGTATAGTGTAGTAAATAAAGGACATTGTTAAAATTTTATGTTAGTTATAATTGTGTGGAATAACAAAAACAAGCTATCTTTGTTGTACTTCCTCTAATTTGAGGCCAAAATCCCCTTGAGTCCCTAACTTTCCTTAAGACAAGGAATCAGGTATCTTCCAGTATTTATGTTAGAAACCTGGATGAAAGGGGACCCCAGATTCTGCCTTGAAGGCAAATCCAGATTCTTGGCTCCTTGCTAAAAATGTGTGACTGTTTCTTAGGTGGACACAGGAAGGCATGTTTAATCTTTCTCTTTAAAGTAGACTATTTCATTATGAAGGTTTTTTTTCCTCTTTTTGTACTACAGTTGTGAATCATTTTTGTGAATGTCAGTTTAATTTTATTATGCACTGTCACAATCTACCAGTTTGTAGTAACACACATTTTATAGATATTATATATCAGACACTGTTGAATATAAAAATGTAATGATTTTAACATAGGCAAATTAATTTGTTCCAGCTCTATTAGATTAAAAATGCTCTGGGTTATGCAAAAAGTAGGTTAGGAATTAACTGGAGGGTATTCGTTTTAATGAAAGAGTGATGCTTCTTATTCAGGAGCCAGTGATGTTACATATTTTCAACTAATCTAATGAAGTCACTTTACATCTACTTCATTTTCTCTTAATGATATCCTATAATAATTTCTTTCTAGATATCTTGAAAATATTTCTTCATACCTATCTGGAAGTCTGAGGATAGGATGTTAAGCCCTATTCTCATTAAAAAAGTATAAAATGCTTGCCTATCTCCAAATCTATGTGGTCCTTAGGCTGCCAAACTCCCTCAAGGACAGCACTGCTAGTAGAACCTATTATTTATCTGTAAATAGATAATCCGAGTGAGATATCATATCAAGTGACCCCCTATTACCTTATCTTTCTAAATATCAACTTTTCTTCACTAAAAAAGACCATTATAATCACCACGTTGCTGTGGCTTGTTTAAATGGACAAAGTAAAATCATGGATAATCAAACTATTCTTTGTTGAGTACTTATTTATATATTACCTCATTTAAATTTGTTTTGTACTATTATGTATAGTCCATATTTTACAGGGAAATAAACTAACTTTTAAAGAGGTTAACTAATATCCCCAAGATTCACACAATTATCAAATGACACAGCTGAAACTAGAATTCAATTTTTAAAATTTTAATTTATTGATACATTCTAGGTAGACAGTAGAGTTACATTCATTACTGGGATCTTTTACCTTTACATGCCAGGTCTTGGTTCTCATTTTTTCCCCTCGTCTCCACCCTCACTCCACCCCCTTCTTCCCTCTGCCCCTTCAAACACTTTAATTCCATTTTTACATTTTCTCATATTTTTTTCCTTTTCCCTTATTCCCCTTTCCCTATCTTTCTCACTGTCCCTACACCTTTGGTCCTTGTATTCCTATTTGCTAATTGTCCCGTTAGGATCTTGAGTACTATTTTAGTTTTTCACACCAAAAAACCTATTTGATATTTATACATGTGTGATTTATTTATTTCACTTAGGAGTATATCCTCAAAATGTACCTATTTACCTATGAAGGAATCTACTTTCTCATTCTTTATGGCTGAGTAGTATTCCATTTTATAGAAAAGCCACATCTTCTTTATTCAGTTTCCAACTGATGGGCAATTGGGGTGTTTCCAAGTTTTAGCAATTACAAATTGTACCACTATAAACATGGGTGTGCACATATCACTGTGGTATGATTGGTTTCATTCTTTTAGGAAGATACCCAGCAGAGGGATGGCTGAGTCAAATGGAACCACTAGTCCCAGCTCTTTGAGGTATCTCCATATTGACTTCCATAGTGGTTGCACCAGTCTGCACTCCCACCAACAATGGAGAAGGGTTCCTTTCTCAGGACAACTGCGCCAACATTTGTTATTGTGTGATTTCTTGATAGCAGCCATTCTTTGTGGGGTGAGGTGAAATCTCAGTATTGTTTTCATGGGCATCTCTCGAATGACCAGTGATGTGGAGCATTTTTTCATATATTTACATGCTGCTTTTATTTCTTTGTCTAATAAATGTCTGTTCATTTTGGATGCTCATTTTTGAACCGGGTCTTTATATTTGGGGGGGCTGGTTGTTTTGAGTTCTTTATATATTTTAGATAATAGTCCTTTGTCTGAGGAGCAGCTGGTAAAAAGTTTTTCCCACATTGTAGGTTGTCTATTAGTTCTCTTGATGGTTTCTTTTGCAGTGCAGAAGCTTTTTAATAAGATGCGATCCCAGTTGTTGATTCTTTCTGCTAGTTACCATGCTACTGAGGATTTGTTCATAAAGCCTTTTCCTATGCCAATGTCTTCCAGAGCTCTGCCTAACTTATCTTCCAGCAAGTGTAGTGTTTTTGTTTTTATATTTAGATCTTTAATCTACTTGGATTGTAATTTAGTGCATGGTGATAGATGTGGATCTAGTTTTAATCTTTTGCAGGTTGAGATCCAGTTTTTCCAACACCATTTATTAAAGAGGCTATCTTTCCTCCAGTAGGGACTGTCAGCTCCTTTGTCAAAGATGAGGTAGCTGAGTGCATGTGGAGTTGTTTTTGTATCTTCCAATCCGTTCCACTGATCCTCAGGTCTGCTTCTTTGCCAGTACCATGCTGTTTTTATCACAGTGGCTTTGTAGTATAGTTTCAAATTAGGAATTGTTATACCCACTGCCATGTGTCTGTTGCCTAGTATGACTTTTGCTATTCTAGGTCTCTTCTGGTTCTAAATTAATTTTTGGATTCTTCTTTCTAGTTCTGTGAAGTATTGTGTTGGGATTTCAATTGGTATTGCATTGAATCTGTATAGCAGTTTTGGTAGTATGGACATTTTCACTATGTTTATTCTTCCTACCCAGGAACAGGGGACACCTTTCCATTTTTGAAATCCTCCTCTATCTCTTTTTTCAGAGTGCTGTAGTTTTCAGTGTAGAGGTCTTTTGCTTCTTTTGTTAGATTTATTCCCAGATACTTCATTTTTTTTGGATGCTATTGTGAATGGAATTGTTTTCTCAGTTTCTTTCTCAGTGAGTCTGTTATTTGTGTACAAGAAGGCTGTTGATTTTTGGACTTTTGCTTCTTGTTAGATTTATTCCCAGATACTTCATTTTTTTTGGATGCTATTGTGAATGGAATTGTTTTCTCAGTTTCTTTCTCAGTGAGTCTGTTATTTGTGTACAAGAAGGCTGTTGATTTTTGGGTGTTGACCTTGTATCTAGCTACTCTGTTAAAAATGTCAATTAAGTTGAGAAGTCTTTTGATGGAGTTTTTTGGGTCTTCAATGTAGAGTATTGTATCATCAGCAAATGATGACAATTTAACTTCTTCTTTTCCTATCTTTATTGCTTTAATTTCTTTGCCTTGTCTAATTCCTATGGCTAATGTTTCCAGAACTATATCAAAGAGGAGAGGTGATAGTGGGCATCCTTGTCTTGTTCCTGAATTTAATGTGAAGATTTTCAGTTTTTGGCTATTTAATATAATGTTGCCTGTTGGTTTTTCATAGATAGCCTATATTAAGTTGATCCATAGACAATCTATTCCAATTATTTTCAAAGTTTTTATCATGAATGGGTGTTGAATGTTGTCAAATGCTTTTTCTGCATCTATCGAAGGATCATGTGGTTCTTGACCTTGATTTTGTTAGTATAGTGTATTACATTAATTGATTTATGTATGTTGAACCATCCTTGCATCCCTGGAATAAATTCGACTTCTGTATTCTGTTTGCTAGTATCTTATTGGGGATTTTTGCATCTATATTCATTAAGGAGATTGGCCTGTAGTTCTCTTTTTTAGTTACATCCTTCCCAGGTTTGGGAATCAAATTGATATTTGCTTCCAGGAATGGATTTGGAAGTATTGCTTCTCTCTCAATTTCACTGAAAAGTCTGAAGAGCAATAGCAGTAGATCTTCTCTAAATGTCTTGTAAAATTCAGCAGTGAATACATCAGGACCTGGGCTTTTCTTTGTTGGTAAGTTTTTAATTACATTTTAAATTTCACTGATTGTGATTAGGGTGTTTAAAATGTTTCCCCCCCCCCTCCTTTTAGTTTCTTGCCTTGGCTATTTTATTTGCTCTGTTGGGCCCCCTGGTGTTGTGATCTTCGTTGTCTTTTTCTAGGATATTGTTTAAAATTCTTTGTAGTGCTGGTTTAGTATTCATGAAGTTTCTCAAGTGTTCTTTGTCATGGAAGTGTCTTATTTCTCCATCCATTTTGAAAGAGAGTTTTGCAGGATACATCAGTCTTGCTTGTAGGTTTTCTTTTAGGACTTGAAATACCTCACTCCAGGCTCTCCTTGACCTGAGGGTTTGTGTTGAAAAGTCTGCTGTGATTCTGATGGGCTTTCCTTTGCATGTGATTTTTTTTTCTTTTTTCTTACTGCTTGTAGTATTTTGTTCTTCTGTTGGGTTTCTGGGATCTTGATTATTATATGTCTACGTGTACATTTTTTAAAATTGTGGCTGGTTGGTGTCCTATATGCCTCACTTATCTGTATGTCTAATTCTTCCCCTCTGTTTGGGAAGTTTTCTGTCATTAATTCCGTGAACAGCTTTTTTAAGTCATTTGCAATTTCTCCTGGTACTTCATGGATTCTTATCAGTCTTATGTTATTCTTCTTTGCATCATCTAGGAGTTGTTGGATGGATTTCTCATGCTCCCTTACTGTTTTAAGAGACCTCTCTTTTCATGGTAACTGTCTGCTATCCTATCTTCTGTATCTGAGATTCTATCTTCTCAATCTTTTATTCTGTTGTGTACACTTTCAATAGAGTTTTTAATCTCCTGGATATTTGTTTGAATCTGTTTAATGGATTCCATTTCTTTCCTATTTTGGGTGTTCATTGCTTCCATTTATTTCTTATTCTTGGCCTTCATGGTTTCTATTATGTTCCTAAGCTCATCTATTTTTTTTTTTGTCAGTTTCTGTTCTGGAGTCTCGAATCATGTCTTTCATTTTGCACCATCTCTATGGTTATCTGGGAAATTATTTCTGTTTTGAATTTTTCTAGAGCTTGATTGATCAGTTTTTTTTTACTTCTTGTGCTGTGATTTCTGAGTGCCCTGGTGGTTCACTATCTGATTTTTCATCCTCCTTTGCCATACTGTTTGCCATTGGTGGACTGGAAGTCTGTCTTTGTGGCTTGCTTAAGTCTTTTCTCATCTTTATTTTTGCAGTCGGTTTGCCCTTGATTCAATCTTTGGGTTATTAAATCTTCCTGATATCGTTGCATCCCAGCCTTTGATTCTCTAATGACTTGTAGACATTCTCATTTTCATAATTAAGAAAACAACTCATCAAATCAATCCCTATCCTTTATCCCTATCAATACAGTCAGGAACATAATAGGATCAATCACCACCCTTTATAGCCCAACATGCCCCTGCAGATTGCATCTGAGGACTGGCTCATTCAGGGGATCTAATAGTGTGGGGGGGTGCTCAGCAGTGCCCATGTGGCTACCTGCCTGGCGCTGTGTCAGAGCCAATCAGTGGCACGTGCTGGAAACAGCGCAGCTGCAGAGGAGGCCATGCAGCAAAGAGGGCTCTGCGTCCAAGCCGGGGAGATGACGCAAAACTCTAGAATTCAATTTTTAGATCAATGGTCATCTCCTCCTCTGCCTGATTCCCCTCATCTGAAGGTAGTGAGTACCCTATGTGAGTCATTCTCTATCACATCACCTGGTATAGTTTGGATATGGAATATTCTCTAAAGGCTCAGGTGTTGAAGGCTTGGTCCCCAGGGCAGCACTGTTCAGAGAAGAGGCTTTGGGGAAGTGACTGAATCATACAGGTTCTGACCTTATCCTTTGATTAATTCTTTTATTGATTCATAATTTGATGACATTATTGGGAAATAGTACAAACATTAGAAGATTGAGCCTAGTTGCAGGTAGTAGGTCACTCACTATGCACCATGGTAGAATATATGTTGTTCTTGGACTCTTCTCCCCTTTCTTTCTCTGCTTCTTCGGTGCTATAAGGTAAACATCTTTCCTCTGTCATGCCCTCTCCTCTGTGAATTTTGCCCAGAAACAATAGAGCCTATCATTTTGTTTTATTTTCTTTATACCCCTCACCATTATTTAAAATTATTTTCTATTTCCTTTCTTATTCTCCTTTTTTTAAAAAAATCTCAATTTCCATAGGAGGATATAAGCTCCGTGAGAGCAGAGAGCTTGCCTGTGGTATATTCCTAGTATCTAGAACAGTGCCTGGCACACAATGAGAAGGAATAATTACTGAATAAATTGATAGTTGTTTGGAATTGAGACTTCTTGGCAAACTAAGATTTCTAAATTACTTGTGATTTGCCACCATTGCCTCAGTCTGGTCAATTAATCACAGTAGTTACACCTGGAAAAACTCAGACAATTTTTTAACTTGGGACAGTGGTTGGGTATACTTCTTTAGTGAGTAATCTAAGGTGAGTCTGTACTCTGGGCTAAGAGAACACATAGAAGGTGTCTTAAAGATAAATATTTAGCTGTAGTTTGATTTTCTTCATGTGTAAAAAGCACTCAGATGGCTTTCTATCTTGAAACAGAATTATAGAACAAAGTGTAACCTCTCTGAGCCTCAAAAATGACTTAATTGGGAGAAAATACCTGACCTGTAAAGTTCACAGAATTGACATGAAGATCAAATGGGATAATGCACATGAAAGTGCTTTGGAAAATTTCACTCCTGTGGCATAAGTGTGAAGTGGTATTATCCTATTAATTTTATGCACTTCGGCTTCAATTCTAAGTAGCTAGCATACAGTTTATTTCCAGGAAAGTCTTTCCATAAACATGTGATTACAGAAACTTTCCAAATGGCAGTGACTTATTGTATCAAACATGGAGCTGTAAATATGATACTTCTAAAAGAAGCAAGTGTGAGAGACTTATTTGTGTTCATCTCTTTGTAGGGAGCCTGGTAAGATGTATTGTTGGTATATAATCTAAGACAGCAGGCCAACTCAGTTTTCATTGTAGTTTGTTTTTGTTTTTTGTTCTATTAGCAGTGTATTAGTCAGCTTTGCACCACTGTGACAAAATATCCAAGATAATCAACTTATAAGGAGAAAAGGTTTAAGAGGTCCATGGTCATTTGGTTTTGTTACTTTGGGCCTGTGGTGGTGTAGTAAAACATGGCAGGGGCATGTGGTGGCTTGGAAGTAAAAAGAGAAAGGGGAAGGGGCCAGGATCTTAATATCACCTTCAAAGCACACCCCCAGTGACCTAACTTCCTTTTTCTAAGCCTCACCTTTTAAGGTTTCACCCCCTCTCAATTGCCATAAGCAGGCTACTAAGCCCTAAACACATGGGCCTTTCAGGAACAGTCAAGTTTCAAACTGTAACAGTTACAAGTTTTAAAAATAATATTTAATAATGCCAATTACAGATTATTTTAAAGAAAACGTGAAGTAAAGAAACAAGAAGATTACATATCAATGTGAGACTGGTGATAGTTACTTAAAGAAATTTTCAAATGAAGAGGTACCAAATCTGGCTCTCTGTGCTGTTCTAATTTCCCTTCTTGGTAACTCTATTATGCCCGATGATCATTTTTGCTCTGGAGCTTATAGGAGACACTTTGAGTGCATCTTGCCTACTCAAAATTTTCTCTTCTTTGAAGGGGACTCTAGATATAAAGTAGTTTTTCCTATCTTCTATCCATAGCTGATTGGTTCCTGGCCTTCCTAAATTTATCCTGCAATAATTCCAAGGACTATTTCACTGAAAAATTTTTTTCTTTTATTGAGTTTTTTGGTACATTTTAGGTATACAGTACAGTTACCTTCATTATTGGGATCTTGTACCTTTACATGACAGGAGTTCTTGGTTCTCATTTTTTTCCCCTTGTCCCTACCCTCCCTTCACCTCCTCCTCCCCTCCCCATTTACAAACACTTTATTTCCATTTTTTCATTTTCTCATATTTTTTCCTTATTGCATTTCCCCTACCTTCCCACTTTCCTTACACCTTTAGCAACTTTCTTCACATTTCATAATGTCAGTTATCTCATTAGGATCTTATGTACTATTACAGTTTATTCACACCAAAGAAACTATTTGGTATTTAAACATGTGTGACTTATTTATTTCACTTAGGAGTATATCCTCAATATGTATCCATTTTCCTATGAATGAGTCTAATTTCTAATTCTTTATGGCTAAGTACTATTCCATTTTATAGAAAAACCACATCTTCTTTATCCAATCTCCAACTGATGGGCAAATTGGCTGTTTCCAAGTTTTAGCTATTACAAACTCTATGGAACCACATCTTTTATCCAATCTCCAACTGATGGGCAAATTGGCTGTTTCCAAGTTTTAGCTATTACAAACTCTATGGCTATAAACTGAAATTTTAATAAGCACATCTCTCCACTCCCACTGTTGAGGTACAACTGCGTGAATGAGAGTGAATTCCAGTACTTTAAAAAAGTTTGAGGATTGTTATCTCAGTATTTAGTAAATTGTAATGCACATATTTTTCACATAAAGATTTTGTTAAAATGCAGGTTTTGATTCAATTGATCTGTGGTGGAGCCCAAGATGCTTCATTTCCAGCAATTCTCAGATGATGTTGATTTTACTTTTCTAGGATTACACTTGAGTAGCAAAGCTCTTCAGTGATAATGAACCTCTTAGAGCTTTCAATAATACAAACAGCCCTCTTTGACATGTGTGACATAGGTTTGCCACCAGTGCTCTAGATGGATTCTGTTACTTTACACCAAAGGAGTCTTAATACAGTATCTTTCCCACTTTGCAACCATATGTACTTTTTCACCAATTTATAATCTATTCATCATCCAAGAAGTAATTATAATATTTTCATGGCACAGGTAGCCTCTATTGCATGATATGTAATTTAATTGTTTTAGGTGCAGTTCACTTATAAAAATTGGCCCATATTAAATGGAAAACAATGAAAGTAAACAACTCACAAATTTTAAAATGATTTTATTACAATATATTGTTGTAATTGTTCTATTATTTATTAATTTCTTACTTGCTTAATTTATAAATTAAATTTAGTGTGGGTATGTAAAGGATTAAAAAATATATAAGATTTGATGCTATTTATAATTTCAGTCATTCAGTAGGGGTCTAAGAATGTGTCTGACAACAGATAAGGTGATACTAATATCTATCTATCTATCTATCTATCATCTAGCTAGATATAATCCTTCTGTATCTATCTCTTCAATGATCTGCAGTCCAGTAGTGAGAACATGACATGTATTTAATTAATATTTGTTGAAAAGAAGGTACATGAAAAAAGAAAAAGTGGATATCATCATCACCTAGGACATACATAATTAAAGATAAAAAGTGGAAGAGTTCATAAAGCAGATTGAAAGAATGACCTAACAGTCATGAGCCCTGGAGAACAGATATATTTGCATAGAGTTTTGGCAAGGATACTAGTTCACTGCCCAAAAAGAGAAGATGGATCTGGACATGCATATGTTCAGGTCACATGTGCAGAGACCCACTGCCTCATATAGCACAGATGTCTTTTGGCAGAAGCACTAACGAGACATTCCCCTGGGTTGTGGGGTTTGCTTCAAACCATACAAAGGAGAGGAAGGAATAAACAAAATACAATAGCTGAAAGCTACCATAGAGATTATCTTTTATTCAGCCTTTTTAATTTAAGGATGAGGAAGGTGAGGCTCTGAAGTAATCAGGTTAGAGATCAGCAAATCTTAGCCTGGAACTCAGGTCTCCAATTTGCAATACAATGCTTTTCTGTGGCTATGACTTATTCTGTGAGAATTCATAATCTATATTGGAAACCCCCAGTCTCATAACATCCCTTGTTGGGTTTGTCAGAATCTAGGATTCTGACTTTGAGGTACAAGGGCCATGATGTGGCACAAGTAGTCAGGACCTGTGATGTGTAGGGCAGAGGATGCAGCACAAATAAATGTGACCCACTCATGCTGTCCTGGCTTCTCTTCTCTTGATTCCAATTCCCTATTTGGTGTTAATGGTACTCCATTACTTCAGATGGATACAATTCTGCATAACACCCTTGTTGTGCTTTATATTGGTATGAGCAGATTACAGATTTTCTCAAGAATGAATGATTTGAATGAATAAAAAAATTAAACAAGCAAATACCTCTTGAATGGTGAAGCTCACCTTCTAGGGACCACTAGTCTTTCATGATATTCTCTTCCTTGTGTCATGCTGAAAGTGGGCTATCCCTATGCTACTTTTTGACTCAAAGCAGTTTCAGAGCAACTAGGTCATTTCCTTGTGAAGCAGGTATATCTAACAGGTATGTCTGTTGTAAACAAACTCCACAGAAATACAAACAAAACAAAATAAACCAGGTGTTAAGCTGAGGATTCATTTTTGCATGTGGAGTAGAACTAATACCTAAAAATTCGCAGATGAACATTTTGTTTTAGAGAGAATGGGGAATCTTCTCTTTGAAGCTACATTACATTCCACTGCAGTAGGTCAAGAGGAGGAGAAATTGACCAGAAGGACTCAAAGAGGAATAATATTTTAATTTTTCAAATATACATAAAATCACATTATAAAAGGCTGATGAACTCTTCCTATGCTTCAGTTTGTATTGCTTGCTTGCTTGATTGATTGACTGAGGCACAGTCTCAGTTTGTAATGCAGGTTAGCCTTGAAATCACTTTGTAGTCCAGGCTGGACTCAAACTCACAATGATCCTCCTGTCTCAGTTTCCCATGTGCTGGAATTACAGCCATGCACCATTACACCAGGCTATTACTCTCATTTTAATACCTGTATTGCTATGTTCTAGATTAATCTTCCAATAAATAGCCCTAATATTTCACAAAAAAATCAAATATTTTTATGGTAAAATAAGTCACTGGGGTAAGCTGGCTTGATAAGGATGGTTACTGATTGTATTTCCCTAAAATCTGACTCAGTCGCTTTCTTTAAAAAGATAGGGAAAAAGATCTACAGTGAGTTAATGTAACAGCTTTACAGAAGTGTACCATTACTTAGAAAAGATGACAACTTAAGTTTTAAAACCCAGGTTAATCTTATATTCTGTCTTTATAAAAGAAGCTAAATGAAACAAACAAAAACACTTGCTGTCTTCTAGAATGGTTATTTATATGGTGAACACACCTTTCCCACAGTTAGGCACATTAGAGAATAATTAAACTCACTGGGTCATTTCCATTTTGAAGCCTCCTTGATTTAATGCTGCACAGGGAAGTAATTAGGTGAATTTGAAGCCACAGTCTTAGAGGAGAAAAATAGGGCAGAAGGTATTCCAAGAAGGGATTGCAAGCAGCCTCAGCTATCAGTATTATGCAGAAAGCATCTAAAAATAAAAATGGAGAACAGGCTGTAGAGTACTTTGTACTCAGTAGCATGCAGCCTGACTTTTCAGTGGCGTGTCTCTGCTTGCAAATTCTCCACCTTTAGAATCAGGAAGTACTTTATAAAGAACTTAATTCTAAGTTTCCACAATAGAAAAGCTGCAAACTTGGCTTTGTAGGTGCATGGATTTTGATGTATTTTTACAACCACCATCCTCAGTTTTTCTTATGCCCACACTCCGAACTCAAGTTTGGCATGTGTAAATAAAAGGACAAAATAATCCCTATTGTAAAGATCACTTGACAATAACAAAATTCTAACTATGTGGAAAAAGTCACAGTAGAATGGTCAGGAGTTCAAGTCTGAAAATCAAGTAGACCTAGGTTGTATCCCTGAAATTTGTGTGTCACATAGATTTAGTTCTCCATTTATCTCCACATTTAGCACATGCCTAAGCTGAATGGAGAGCAGGGGCTAGAATATAAATAATAATTGAAAGTGCCTTTTGGCTGAAATCTCTTAACATATTGTAACACAGTCTAAAGCACCTATTTAGCAGGTGAAAAGAAGCACAGATATAGGTTACTACCAATAAGGGATCGCATCTGTACTTGTTGTTCCCGAGACCTGGAAAATTTTGAATTTGAAAAGCATTTCTTCATGGTGTTCTCTCCTTCTTCTTCTTCTTCTTCTTCTTCTTCTTCTTCTTCTTCTTCTTCTTCTTCTTCTTCTTCTTCTTCTTCTTCTTCTTCTTTTTACTGAAGGTGCTGCATCTAATTACCTTGTATTCTTGGTAGTGCAATGTTTGGCATTCAACAATTGAATGAGTGATGCTGGTGAAATACTACAGTGGCTCAAATTCGGTTAAATCTGGAAATAAAAATGTAAGTGTACAATACCAGTGCCTCCTAATACAATCTTGAGTGCTCTTAACTGAAGAAACTTGATTTAATACTTGTGGGACAAAGTTCAATGTATTGTATGGAAAGTGAGAAAGAGAAATGATCTTGGCAAGACACTGTCACCTTGGCCTCTTTTGAGTATTCTTTTCCCACTTGACCCATTCTTTACTTCTGATGAATTTTCTTCAAGCTTCTGGAAGGTATTTGTATTTGCATAGCTTTTTTGGTCATAGAGAGAATAGCTTGGTGACCTGTGGATCTCTCCCTGATTCA
The DNA here is from genome assembly GCF_012274545.1 of Fukomys damarensis. Classification (NCBI taxonomy): domain Eukaryota; kingdom Metazoa; phylum Chordata; class Mammalia; order Rodentia; family Bathyergidae; genus Fukomys; species Fukomys damarensis. The sequence goes on from NW_022900951.1 coordinate 74,498,412, forward strand.
GAGTCTCTGGACTCCTCTGGGGAGGATAATTATGTTTCAAAAAGCAGGTGCTGAAGCAATCTTGGCATACTAGGATAGAATCAGCAAGAACAGCCATCAAGGATGACACTGCGTAGGAAAAGCAAGCCTTTTAAAAATGTTTTGTGCACCTGCTAGCAGCCACTTATTCACCTGCTCATTGGTGTGTTGGCTGAAATTTTTTAAAGTAAGGCTTTCTCAAGGTTCATTTGCCAAATGATGTGCAGAAGCTATTTATTCTCTGCCTCCCATGGACACTCAAGCTCTCCTCAAATCATCCAGGCTTTTGCTGTTTCTCTTCTTGTTTATTGCCACCTGGTGTCAATTTTTGGCTGTAATGGTTTTTATCTGTTGAATTGTGCTTGGCAGAATGACCTCTCCCAGAACAGCTCTAGAGATAGTGGCATAGCCATGTGGCCAATGGATGATAGGGCCACAGCTCTGGGCTTGCATGTGGTGCACAGGCAGTGAGAGCACACAGTTCAAATGCTATGGAATATATGTGGGACAGCCTTCAGCATTAGCAGTCCTGTAAAGACAGCCCCTGCAATAGCATCCCCCACATGCGAAACACACAGTATAAGAATTAGGTATACAGGCTCTGAAATCAGATTGAATACAAATCCTTGTACCACCTCATTTACTTTTGTCACCTTGAATAAGTCACATCACTTCCCTCAGCCTGAATTTCCTAGTTGATGAAAAGTGGGAAAATAGCATCTACTTCTTAGAATGTTGTGAGGGATTATATTAACTGATCCATCTAAAGCACTGGGTTTCAGTGTCTGGCAGATAAATAGTGATCTACTAATATTAAATCTTATTTTAATATTCATGGAAAGGTTTTTAGTCTCTGGTGATTTCATCTCACCTTGGAGTTTGTACTTCCTCAGTTGGGGCATTTCAGGCAGATGTTTGGGAGAAGGAAGACAAAAGCTTTTGGAACCTACTTTGGTAACTGAAATAAAACCCCAAAACTGGAGGCATAACATTGGGGAAATAGGCTGCTTACAGGCTAGGAAATGATGGTCTCTGGAATTTTCTGGCATCTCCCATAGGCTTAGTATTCTGTTTTGCCTAAGGCCTCCCCTGGCTGTTAAAGCATCTGCTTACACTGCATTTGTTTGTCTAATTGCCAGATCCTGGGGCACTCAGATGCTTATGTTCATCTTGAAGTTGTTTTAGTATTTACCAGCTACAAAAAAAAAATTATTGGAATTTAAATGTGAAAACCAACAGTAAAACAAGGATAATGATCCAAAATAAGACATGCAAAATCAGGAAGCATCAAACTTGTAACCAAGTATCAGAACAAATATAAGTTAAGGCAGCAACAAAACGCAACAAAATGAACCAATTAATGTCTTGGGCAAGAAACTATTAGGATGTCTTTAGTATTGCTTTATCAGCAATACGAATACAAGCTGAATGAACATTGCTCATTCAAAAATTGGAATTCTGAAATGCTCCAAAACTTTTTAAGCACCAGTATCATGCCACAAATAGAAAATTCTACACCTGACTATGTGATAGCTCATTGTCAAAACACAAAGCAGTGAAAATATCATATAAAATTACCTCCAGGCTATGTATACAAGATGTATACAGATCGAAAATGAATTTCATGTTTAGACTTGAGTCCCATTTCCAAAGTATCTTATGCATATGCAAATATTCTAAAATCGGAACAAATCTGGAATTCAAAACACTCCTGATCCTAAACATTTTGGATAAGGGATATTCAACCTGTATTACCTTTTAAGTATTCAATTTCATGAGTAATGGGTTCATGCATCCATTATGCTCTTTATTAGGGGTAAATCAGAAGCTGTCTCTCACTTTGGTCATTGTTTCTAAAAAGCTGATGATAAGAATGGATATTACAGGTAATACATTCCTTAGCAAGATAAAGCTTCATTTTACATACTCAATAGTCTAAAAATTTTCTATATTAAAAGATAAATTATGGATTACTTTTAGAAATCTAAGATATCCTAGACAACGTTTTTGAGTTCATTGAGGATTGTGAAAAGAAGATCTTTTCATTCTGGCACCTGTTTCAGTGGCAAAGGTGGCATTGGTGAATCCCCAAGCTTCATATGCCTTTGATATAGAGACAAGTTCTAAGAAGAATGGCCTGAACAATTAGAAGAGATTTACAATGCCAAGCCTAGAGCCCTTTAAAGACCTATGGAGCTCTAGATAGCTCCTATAGAGTCTTTGTTGCTTTTAAAATCTCAATGGAAAGAGATGTCCAAGCATGTTTGATATATAGAAATGAGCAGAATTTATTGAAGTAGGCTTAGACAATGAAGAGCATAAGCCTAGATTGCCTTTAACAGACAGAGTGAATCTAAGAGTCCCTGGGCCCAGTCTTCATCAAACATTTCTTTAGGAAGTAGGCTAAGCCTGAGAGAGTAAGGCCCTCCACCATTAGTTCCGTTGTATCTATTCTGATGTCCAGTGGTTTCTACATAGCGAAAAATTTTCAGGATTATGTCCCTATAGCTCCATTCATAAGAAGGCAATCTCAGTTTTTTTTAATCATTTTAATTCTAAATCTTGACTTTCAAGCTACTAATAAGCTTCAGAGAAACTGTATGCTTGAAACATCACCTAACACAAAACTTTTGTTTTTTAGGTGATGAAACACATCAAAGAGATGGAAAGTGATATGCTTAGTGTCACATAACTGCAGCACAGAAAGGCCTGGGTTAGAATCTAGGTGTCTTATCTTCCCTTTCAATATTCTCTGAAGTCTTTCCAAAAGAGAAGTTTTATAGCTTCACTAGCCCTGACTTGTGCTTAGATCAAATGTAAACGAAGCATGTCTTAGTGGTTTTGAGGAGCTATGTAGAGTACTGAACACATTGCCATGTGGAAATGAAGTCTAGAATATATATAAAGGCCTGGGTTAGAATCTAGGTGTCTTATCTTCCCTTTCAATATTCTCTGAAGTCTTTCCAAAAGAGAAGTTTTATAGCTTCACTAGCCCTGACTTGTGCTTAGATCAAATGTAAACGAAGCATGTCTTAGTGGTTTTGAGGAGCTATGTAGAGTACTGAACACATTGCCATGTGGAAATGAAGTCTAGAATATATATATATATAGAACCACTTAGCTAAATCTCTGGCCCATGTCTAGAATATTTTGTTAAAATTTTCACTTTTATTTTTTCATTAAGGATTTGTCTCTGAAACTCTCTCAGGGAGTTAAAATTCTCTGCCGTTGTCAGTAATTGTGTGGATGCATAAATAGACAGTAGAATTCAATAGATGAGTTAAATATGTGATTAAAGGATATCTTGCAATCAATGGGAAATTGTTTTAGCTTAGCACAAAGAAGGGTTTTTTTTGTTGTTGTTGAGAGAGGCTTGTTTTCCTTTAGTCTTTCGATGGTTACTAATTACAATAAGGATAGTTAAAAGTGATATTTTCCTCATGGGAATAGTCTTAGAAAATTTCAGTTTGCTCAATGAATTTAAATGATATTACATACAATATTGAGATACATATTCTCTTCTCATCATAACCTTGAAATGAACTTGAAGTTCAGTAATTTCCATTTTGTTGTGATGTCACTAGAATATGAAAAACCTCAAAAGCCATATGCCTTGTGATAAAAGGGAAAAGCAAAAGAGAGTAGGCCCTTAGGAATTAAAGCATTTATTAAGCCAGGCAGTATAGAGTGGTGTTTCTCAAACTTTAGCTCAAGGCATCTTAAAACAGATTACTGGAATCTTCCCTGGGTTTCTGATCTAACAAGTTCCCTGGTGATTTTGATGCTGATGGCCCAAAGGCTAAACTATGAGAACCAGTAATGTAGGTCAGTTAAAAAAAAACTTTTTACAAAGTCCCTAGTGAATCACTTTATGCTGAAAGAACTGATGGAGTTATATAATTTGTAGTCACAGTAAAGGTTCTCATTGTACAATAAACCCTGGTCTGTAACCTGGACAATCAAGTCAAACAGTGAGTTATAAGCAGGGACCTTGCTTTGAGAAACATTAGTGTAGAGACCAAAGAGGCAAAGAATTCTTCAGGGAGCTCCTAGCCTACCAAAGAACACAAGCAAGGAACCAGGTCATTAAAATACAGAATGAGGACAAGGTGATACTTTGGGTATATGCTTTGAGTATAGACTATATCATAAAGACAACATGAAAGAAATAATAGCCAATGTTTTGAGTATTTTCTTTATATCATAATATAGAGCCTCTCTACTGTGTTTAATACATATTTTACATGGATGAACCCACTCAATTCTCACAAAAATCCTTAGGCACCATTATTATTATTTTACACATGAAAAGACTGAGGCTCAAAGAGATTAAATAATTTGTACAGCCACATAAAAATAAAGGTAAGCTTAGAATTCAAATTTAGTCCTGTGCTTTTCATCACTGTACTACATTCTCAGAGGAAGAGTGCAGTAAGGTTGACAGAGAGAAAAAGATGAGCGTGGAAGGGATTTTAAAGTTGATATCTTAACTACATGTTATTGAAAACTAGAAAACAGGAAATGAAATATATGTGATAGGCCATAGAGAGGGGTGGTGATACTCAGAGGGCCTGTGATGCAGGCAGTGATATTCAGGACAAGGGGCTTTTTGATTGGGGTTAGCAAGTGGGGAAAGGTGGAGATCAGAGAAGAAAAAAATTTAAATTTAAATCTCTAGGGCAGGCTGGAAAGAAAAGTAATTCCCTGGTGCCAAAAAGATAGCACATAGGTACCTGGGGTATAGTCAAGGAACTAGAGATGAAAGGCAGAAACATTTGAGCAGTACTGGTCACATTAGCTTATTTAGAGCTGTCATGAAGCCATACATATAAAATCTGTACAGAACCAGGCCTATACTAAATGCTTATTTGTAGGTATAATTTTACAAAATACAGTAGTAATCCCTTATTATATGCTAAACAAAATCTTAACCTAGTGGTTTGCAAAATATGGCCCCCAGGGAAGCAGCACTGTCATCACCTTGGAACTTGTTAAAAATGAAAATTCTAGAGAGACACTCCCCTGACCTATTGAAACAGATGCTCTGAAGGTGGCATTCAACATTATGTTTTAGCAAGTCTCTGCAAAATTTTAATGCATATGAAAGTTTGAAGACCACAGCTCTAAGCTTTGTACATGAAAGAACTTCATTCCTCCTAACAATTTTATGAAGTACCGGTAGATACTATTATTATTTCTATTTTATACTTGAAACTGAGGTGCAGAGAGGTAGAATTCAAGGTCACACAGTTAGCAAGTAGTGGAAACAGGACTTGTGCAGTCTTATGGCTTGGATATGGTTTGACTATGTCCCCCAAAGTATTGTATTGGAAGCCTGGAGCTCAATGTGTTTATGTGGGAGATGATGGGGCCTTTATGAGGTAAAGTCCAGAGGGAGGTCTTTAGGATACTGGGAGAGATTCCCTTGGAAGAGAGTAAGGCAACTCCTGTGGGATTCCTAAGATCTTATGACAGTAAGTTGGTATAAAAGCAAGCCTTATCCCTGAATTGCATTCTGGCTTCTTGTTTCGTGATGTGATTTCTTCCTCCCCCTCACATTCCACTACTGCCATCCACAAGGAAGTGATAAAGTCAAGGGGGATCCTCACCAGACCCTGCACAATGCACTTTAGACTTCCAGTCTCCCAAATTATGGGTTAAATAAGCCTCTTGGGTTGTCTTTTTTTGTTGTTGATTTTGTAAGAGTTCTTTACATATTTTAGATACTAGACCCAAATTATGGGCTAAATAAACCTCTTGGGTTGTCTTGTTTTGTTGTTGATTTTGTGAGTTCTTAATGTATTTTAGATACTGGATGCTTTTCAGAAATATGATTTGCAAATATTTTCTATCATTATATGGGTTGTCTTTTGCTATGGTTTAGATCTAATTGTCCCTCTGAATTCTCATGTATTCCGAGATGGGGTTTTCAGAGGTGATTAGATTGTGAGGGCTCTAATAAGTGGATTAAAACATTGATGAGTTCACAATTTAATGGCATTGTTGAGAGGTGATGGAAATAGGAGTTGGGGCCTAGATGAAGTGGGAGGCATGAGAGTATAACTTTGGAGACTGTATCTCTAGCTCCTTCCTCTCCAGCTCTTTTTCTTTCTCTGTGCTTTCTGGCTGCTGTGAGCTAAGCAGTATTTTTCTGCATGCTCTTCTGCCATCTGCCTCACCACAGAGTACCATAATCAAAAAACAAAACCTTTTTTTTGATACTAGGGATCAAACTCAGGTCCTTGAACTTGTGAGGTAGGCTGCAGAACCACTGAGCTAAATCCCCGGCCCAAATTTTTGTTGTTTTAAACCGTGAAGGTATACAAATTAGTTGTTACATCAATAGATGTAAGTAAAACTTTAATATACTCCTAAAAGAAAATCTCCATTACATTCCTACCTTTTTTTTTTTTTTTTTTTTTGGTACCGGGGATTGAACTTGGGTCCTTTATTTTGCAAGGCAGGCCACCAAACCGCTGAGCTAAATCCCCAACCCTACATTCCTACCATTTACAGTGAGAGCAGGTAATTCCCAAGTCAATTCCCTGGGTGTAGCAACTTTCATCAATACAAGGCCTAAAGACAAGCCTTTGTGTTGTCCCAGTCAGAGGATGGCGATTTTTTTATCTATATGAGGACATCTAGTAAATATTTTAGGATTTATAGGGCATATGTAAATGAATGAATATGGTTGTTCACTAATGAAACTTTATTTACAAAAGGAGGTATTGGGCTAGCCTTGGCTTGTTAGCTGCATTTAGCTGTTGTCTACTGACCACTGACCTTAGTCAGAGAGCATAATTCTATGATAGTACATAGTCTATGGGGTTATATAAAACAGTCTTGCATCCAACCTGAGATATATTATAGAAACAACTATTTGTAAAGCCATTGAGTAACCCTCATCCCATTCCCAAAATTGCATTTAATTTACGAGATCTATGTAGCCCACAAATTTCTACTGTACTTTGTATGTATCAGGAAATTATCTTTAAAATGAAAAGGAAAGGAAAGGAAAAGTAAACAAGGTAAAGAGGGAGTCAAAGTAATTTAGGCAAAGAAAACTGTATTCAAAATCAGGATTTGAGAAAAGAAGTATCCACTGTTCATTGTTTTCTGAACATCTACTTACCCTTCTGTAGTTGTTGCTATTATTATTATTAGTTCTGGGGATGAATCCAGGCCCTTGTATATGTTAAGCAAGTGGTGTAAGACTGAGCTACATCCCAGCCTCCTCATTTTGTTATTGTTAATGAGATTTCAATTTTATTCAGATACCTGACTCCATCTATGAGTGTTAAGAACAGTCCTAATAGTTAAAGCAAATCACTGTATGACATTTCCTTTATGATTATTATTTGTTCAGTATTTGGTACTGACCTAAGTTAACTCAAGAAAACTAAAAAGAATGTACAGATGGTACTGACATAATTTTTGGACTTTATGATAGTGTAAAAATGATAGGTTCATTCAGAAGAAATAACAACTTTGACCTTTTTTTCCAGTATTGGTGTGCAGTATGAGGCTCTCTCCTGAGGTTGGGTAGCCTCAGCTTCCAGTCAGCCATGAATTCATAGGCAAAGAATAACTGATAATCTACAATGTACTGTGTTGCTAGCATTTTCGGGACTCAGGTATTGAATAACTTCCATGAAATATTAAATACCTTATTAGAATATAAGCTTTGATTTAAATGATTTAGCCTAAGCAGAAGCTAATGAAGTGTTCTGAGTACATTTAAGGTAGACTTAGCTCAACTATAATGCTAGGTAGATTAGGTATATATGCATTTTTGACTTATGATGTTTTCAATTTACAATGTGATTATTGGGATGTAATTCTGTTGTACTCTGAAGAGCGCATGTACCTAGTGTATACTTCAAGAAGAGATTGTCCCTGGCAGATTGATTCAGGAGAATCCAAGTCTGAGCCCAGCCTGGGCAACTTAGTGACTCAGTGAGCCTCTGTGTTAGTGACTTTTCTCTTCTTGCTAAAACAAAATACCCAACACCCAAGTTAGGGGGGAAGGGATTTATTTAGCTCACAGTTATTGGGGCTTCAGTCCATAATTGGCTGGCTTTAAGGAAGGGTGGCATGGCTGACAGGACTTCCAAAGAAGAAACAGTTCCTGGTGGCCAAAAGGTGGCAAAAGCAACAAGAGCACTTAACAGTGTCTTTCTGCCCCTTTTTTTCTTATTCATACTACTGAGATTAGGGTGATGCTAAACCAATCACTCACCTGTAATGGTTTAATAATCACATACCCTTAATCCTAGCATCACACATTCCAGATTTAGTTACCTTTGAAAAAGACTGCATGATGCTTTGGGGGGATATCCAGACACAAGCAACAACAGACTTTCCAAAAACAAAAAAAGAAAGACTGGGATGTAGCATAGTGAGAAAGTCTTGAGTTCAATTCCAGTAGAAGAGAAGGAAGAAATGAGGGAGATGGAGAGGGAAATTGGAAGAGAGGGAGGGTTGCCTCTCTCTTTTTTCCTGGACATGAATCGAACTAAGTTTGTAGCCTTTATTTCCATTGGTAACCAACTTACTACACAGAGGACAACCAGTTTTAACATTTAACAAAATTATAGAGAAGTTAGCACAAAGCTGGATTGAAGTATATTACAATATTTGGGTAGCTACTGATTTCTATCATACTTTGAACCTGACATATCTTTGGCTCTTCAGTATTTAGTTAAAAAAGCCTTTATTATTTGAGCTAGTTTGAGTTAGTTAGGGTTTTCTGTGACCTAGAGTCAAAAGTATATTAATAGATTAATGAGGTGAAAGAAATTTGGTATAAAACTATAGAAAGAAGATGAGGGTGGAGAAATATTCAGCGGCAAAATCTTGTGAACTTTATTTCTCCTGGCATCACATGCTAAGCTCAGTATATCCATATAGAAAGTTTTCCCACACAGGCAGACAGTAGGGGCAAATGAAAAAGCATGTTTATGACAATTAGAACTTCATTCCTTTACACAGTATCTCTCAGTCCAGTTAGGCTCTAATATTCTTCTGGTTTAATTAGCTTCATTTTATCCACGTATTTCCACATCAGAGATAAATTACATCTTTTTTTTGTTGTTGTTGAGACAGGGTCTCACTATGTAGTTGAGACTGACCTGGAACTTACTATGTAGCCCAGGCTGGTCTCAAAATCACAGTGATCTTCCTCCCTCAGAGGAAGTGCTCGGATTATAGGCTTGGGAAGTGCTGACAAGTGCTGGGATTACAGGAGTGCGCCACCAAGCCCAGCCTAAATTACAACTTTTTTGAGGGCTGAGCAAGTGTATTCGAATGTAGTATAATATCCTCCTAAGTGAAATAAATAAGTCACACATGTGTAAATACCAAATAGTTTCTCTGGTGCGAATAAACTGTAATAGTACATAAGATCCTAATGAGATAATTGACAATGTGAAATAGGAAGAAAAGGGGTAAAGGTGTAGGGCAAGTGGGAAGGGTAGGGGAAGGGAAATAAAGGGAAAAATATGAGAAAATAAAAAAATGGAAATAAAGTGTTTGTAAATGGGGAGGGGGGAGGGAGTGAAGGGAGGACAGGGACAAGGGGAAAAAATGAAAACCAAGACCACCTATCATGTAGAGGTACAAGATCCCAATAATGAATGCAACTGTACTGTATACCTAAAATGTACCAAGAAACTCAATTAAAAATAAAAGAAAAATAATATCAGTGGCATTGATTCTGGACTTTGTTTATGGATCAGAGTACAATCTTAAAAGACCTTAAAAAATTATTCCAAAATGGAAAAAAATATGAGATGTGGAGAACAGACGTAGGAGATCCAAACTTTCCAATTATATAAATAGATCAAGTAACATTTAAAAAAAACAAAGTTTAGAAGAAAACTCTGAGCTGTGAAAATTAAAATAAATAAACTGAGACAAGTAAAACCGGACATTTCCTGGCAAGCTTTTTGAAACTTAAAATTGAAAATAAGTCCTATGACCACTTAAGGATGTTAAATATTATTCTATTTATACTAGGGATAGTGTAGAGTGGATAGGAGACCTCAAGACAAACTATTTTGTGCTTCAAATTGCTAAGAGAAATGCGCATACAAGTTTTTAACCCAAAGAGAAATGAAAAAAACATGGTAAATTAAAAAAATCTAAGTATAAGAACACAGAAACATTTAGTATATATAAAGCAAAGATGAAAATGTGAAAACATTGAATCAAAAAGAACTTATAGGAGATAAATGAAAGTATCCAAGTTAACACCACGAGAGTTTCAGACTGAATCAACTGAGTCCAAGTGTTTGCAATTTACAAAATGACTTAATAGTTTGAAAACGTATGAGAAAAGCATAGAAGATAATTAATAATAAAGTAAGATTTAATAAATGAGAAAACATTATTTTATTTTTAATTATTTTTTAAACATAAAACAAAGAAATTAGAGATTTATTTTAAAAGGATAATTTCAGGGCTTGTGCTGTGCTTCATGCTCCAGGCTGCACCCAGCCTGGCTGACTGGTTAGTAACTGCAATCGGATGAGCAGCCCTGTCATCTAGGCCCCTTGATCCCAAAGCACTAAATGATCTCCACTGAAGAAGTGAAGTTCTACTTAGTACACTGTGTTAGGACAAAAAAAGCACAGTAGTATGTGGTTTTCAACCAGTGTTGAAAGAGAAAAAAAAAGAAAAAGTGTTTCATGCCTAACCAGAAGACTTTTCCTTGAACATTCTGAATGAGGACATGCTATAAGGAAAATGTCCTTTCTAAACATCAAATCTAGCCTTACATCATTCGTCAAGGAGAAACCAAACCAGTCAAAGGAAAAAATCTGCCCCCTTTAATTTAAAACATGAAAATACTAAATGTGAGTGGCATTGTCACTTTTGGAAGCAATGTAAAGTATCTATACAGTCACACAAACATTGGAAAAAAACAAATTATTAATCTCCAATTTTTCTTTGTTAACTGCTAGCTGCTCTTTGGGTGAAGTAAATACGAAAACAGTAAATTCAGATTGCTTTAGCACAGGAGACACAGAGAAATCACTGAATTAATGCAGCAGTGGGATGTTCTAATGCTGCTGGACTGCAGATCTTGGGGCCCTAGGCTGGGACTTGGCTACTGGATGAGTTGCACTGACCGGACAGAACCCCCAATGCCCAGCTCAGATTCCTGTCTGTGTCCACAGCACATAATGCATTCCAGCAAAGAAGCAGTCGAATTTACTAATTCTACCATCCCAGTGAACGATTGTTCTTGAAGGAAGCAGCTCAGCAAGAGAAAACCAATAAAAGAACAAAACTGAAAAATATGAAATGAATTACTTGGTTTAGGAAGAAACAAGAAAACCCTTTCTGGCTAGGGTCTTAAATTATTTTTCAGCCAAAATGTTTTAATGTTTTTAGGGGGAAAATAAGCCGACCATTTCCCAGAATGTTACATTACAGGAATCAATGTAACCTTCATAACTTACATAAGAAAGCAAACTAGGGTCCCGGATTTAGCTCAGTGATTCTGCTGCCTGCCTCTCAAACGCGGAGGATCCGAGTTTATCCCCGGCACACACACACACACACACACACACACGCACACACCCACACACACGCACAAGCAAACTATCTCTGCCTCTTTGTTGGACCCTGTGAAAGTCTGCAGGGCGCTCGCCGCCAGGTCAGAACTGCATGTAGGCGTTTAGCTGCTGCCGCTGGGCTTCCTGCAGCTATAGGTGAATCTTCTGGGAAAAAGAGTCTTCCATGAATTTCACGAATATGGTAGTTCCAGGGCCAGTCTTCCATTCGATCCTATTAGCATCCATCACTGAAGACTCCACTGTGATGTTGTATGTTCCAGGGATGGCAAAGTTCAACAGAAACTAGAAACATTCAAGCAGACAGGATTTTGCAGAAGAGTCCTGGTTTTGATCCATGGTGAACCACTTCCTACACCTTCAGCACCAGCTGCTGGTTATTTTGGACAGCGATCTGCTCTGCAGGGTTGGGGGTGGCGACAGAGTAAGCTTGATGATGGAAGACTACAGTTTCTGGAAAAAATATCTCTGAAATGACAGAACTTTCAGCAAAGCAATGATGGCATCGCAGAGGCAAGCTGTATGCATATATGAGACAGGGGTGTACTTCTTATTGAGTGGCTGTGCCTCCTCCCAAGACGCGACTGTACTTGGCTGTCATCTTCCACTCGTAATTACTGTCAGCATGGGCTGCTCCCATAGCCCCATACTCCTGGAAACTTGCTGATTCTGGATACAAAGTCAGGGCTACTATTGTGTGAAATATCAATATTTCTGCTGCTGTAGTTCTACCTTCCTCAATGTTGCTGAATCAGGGTCAAAAGACATTTGGTAAGATCCCCATATTGGGCGAGAGGTTTCTGAATTCTTCCATGGACTGGTTTCATATGGTTGGAGATGCGACCACACCTCTGAAGGTCGTTTCCTAAGGTCATGGAAATTGTAATGGCAACAGCCGGTGGAGGGTTTGTCTGTAGGCTATTACAAGTGCAGATGAGTTGCAATAAGGCTTATAGAAAGTCAATCCTGAGTTTCACAAATTCACACTGAAATGTAAAGTTTCAGGGGGGTACTGGCAGCAGTCAAGGAAGCAATATCTTCATGGTAATATTTTAAAATTCAGCAATGCAAGACAGTGCTGAACTGTAATTCTCTTGCAGCCAGTGGGACACTGCTCTGTATGTGAGAACTCCTTCAAACTGTTCAGCCAGAAGTAGAAGCATTGGGAGACACCCTGAATCAGCTAGCTCTGATAGAGCTCTCTGGCCATATCATGATTACCCATCCTAGAGGTCTGTCTGGCAATGAGGCACATGGTCCATCCATTGAAGATGCTTTCAAGGTGCTGTTTAATCACAGCCTTGACTTCAGCCGACAGTGCTTTCTGACTGGCTATAAAAGTCACGATAGCCAAACTCACCAGAAGTTCCTGTTGCTTATCCATGGCTGATGGTTCAATCACCTTGTAGAGCTCTGTGAGGTTGCCAAGCATCCCATAGCCCAGCATAGGCACTGCAAGGCAATAGCTGTCAGACAATGGCACATCAGGATCTGTGCGACATCCTGGGCATGAGACAGTATTATTTTAAATTGATAAAATAGTATATGACCAACAAAAATAAGAGAAATTTATATATTATAAAAAATGTGGCCAGAAACTATGCTGCCATTTTCACATGCATTCACTAATTCATGATACCATTTCAAGGTAGAGATGGTTGGTATTCCAGTTTGATAGATAAAACAATGAAACACCGAGAAATAAACAACCTACTTAAGGTTCTTACTGTTGAAGGCACAACTGGGATCTGAACCCAGGCCTTTCTGACTTGAGAACCTCTACACCATTGCACTCTTGTATTAAAAGTGGGTCCTAATTAGAATTACCTGGGATTCTTACTAAAAAAATGAAAAATCTCTTGGCATCACCTGGGATATATTCTAGAGATTTGAACTTTGCATTTTAACACATACTCTAGTTGATTCTTATGCAAGTTAAAATTTGAGAACCACTCCACATTCTGCTTCTAAGAAAATGAAACACAACTCAAGTGGAAATCTTTAATCCACCCTTTCAATCTTACAAAGGTTCAATAGAAAAAACATGAATGGTTTAAATATTAGGCAGGCTATTAGACTGAAAACACTATGGAGACTGTATATTATATTGAAATAACCATTTCAAACTTATGAAATTGGTCACATATTTATTCTGAAAGGAAAATAAATTCCAACACGATGTTAAATTGACCATATTATTTACATTATACAACCTAAAATATTTAAAAATTAGGAAAAAGGTCACAATCAATTATAAGTTCAAAAAAAATTCCTAAGTAACTAATTAAGAAAACCTAAGGCTATGACTATAGAACTACACCAGATGCAGTATTTATAGAAACTTGAGTCCACTAACCAAGAATGTCTCAAATGTGAAAGATAGAAAATAACAAGTATTGGTAAGGATATATAGCCAGTAAAACTCCCATCCATTGCTGGTGAGAATCTATAATGGGTGCAATCACTTTTAAAATGATTTGTCAATATCTAATTAAACTATTCATGGGCTTATCCTCTGAAATATGCTCACTATGCTAGAAATGGATACTTCATAAATGCTCATTTAGAATGAACAAGTAATAGTTAGTGATATACCCAAAAAGTTGAATATTAAGGCGTTCTTCCTCACCTTTATAAAGTAGATACTATGGTGTCAAGCCTCACACACACACAAACACACACACACAGACACACACACACTCACACTTTTTTCTTATACAGATATACCTATCATAGAGTTAATTTATAAATTAGAGTGAAAATCAAATAATGACATAATAAAGTAGAAAAATTATGATATATTTTACTGAAAGAAAAGTGATGTAAATATAGTCTCTCTTGAGAGTAAAGATAAATATTGTTTGGTTTACCACAGCTAACTAAAATCATGCTTCATGTAAGAGTTATATAAACAAAAGCAAAGTCATCAAGTTGGAGTTTCCTTGTATCATTTCTGTGTTCTGAATATTGTAATGTTCATACTGAATACAATTTCTCATTTAGAAACCAACTAATTTAATAACCTAGCCACAAAAACAGAACATAATTCTATTGTTAAGTATGTCAGTCAGGGAGTATGCAAGTGGAATTAAAAAGTTTTAAGGGGTCATTGTTTGAGAGGGGTAATATAATTTCTTAGCATTAAAATTTAGTAAATATTTTAATGTCTTGGTAAAAAGTAAAAATGTTTTACAGAAACACTATACTTACTGGAAAGTAAGTTAGGTAGAACTCTCAATGACATTGGCACAAGAGAAGACTTTATGAACAAATTCTCACAGCACGAGAATTTCAACAAAGAACTACTGGGATCTCATTGTATTAAAAAGTTTTTTAGAGCAACAGAAACCACCAACAGAGCTAAGAAGCATGTGGGAAAAATTTTTACCAGCTACTCCTTAGACAAAGGAATATTATCTAGAATGTATCAAGAATTCAAAAAACAAGATTCCCCACAAATACAAAGACCCTATTCAAAAATGGGCAGCTGAAATGAACAGATACTTCTCAAACAAGAAAAAGCAGTAAATAAATATATGAAAAAATGTTCCACATCACTGGTCATTGGAGAGATGCAGATGAAAACAACTTTGAGATTCCACCTTACTCTGGAAAGAATGGCTGCTATCAAGAAATCAACCAATAACAAATGCTGGCAGGGCTATGGGGAGAAAGAAACACTTCTCCATTGTTGGTGGGAGTGCAGAATGGTACAACCACTCTGGAAATCAATATGGAGATACATTAAACACCTAAGATTAGAGGTCCCATTTGACTCAGATATCCCTCTGCTTGGTATCTTTCCAAAAGAATTAAAAGAATCATACCACAGTGATATATATGCACACATGTTTATAGCAGCACAGTTTGCAATAGCTAAAACTTGGAAACAAACCAAATGCCCATCAATTGGAGATTGAATAATGAAGATGTTGTTTTTCTATAAAGTGGAGTACTACTCAGCCATAAAGAATGAGAAACTAGGGACACTTATAGCTAAATGGATGCACATTGAGGCTCTACTCTTAGTGAAATAAATAAGACACACGAGTAAATACTGAACAGTTTCTCTGGTGTGAAAAACTAGAAGTGTAATTAAGGTTCAAATGATATAATTGATAGTGAAAGAGGAAAGAAAATGGCTAAAGGGGAAGTGAGAATGGTAGGCAAAAGGAAATAAGGGAAATAAAAATATCAAAAAAGGAAAAAATGCAAACAAACCTTTGTAAACAGGGAAGGGTGAAGAGGGTGAAGGGAGGGCAGGGATATGGGAAAAAAATAAGAACCGAGACATATTATGTAAAGATACAAGATCCCAATGATTAATGTAACTATATTGTTTGCTTTAAATGTACCAATAAACTTAACAGGAAAAAAGCTTTGTATAACTTTTAAATTATTTTTATTTTTAAATATTTATTAAATTTATTGATACATTTTAGTATACAATACAATTACATTCATCATTGGGATCTTGTATGTATACATGACTTCTCATGTTCTTATTTTTCCCCATTCTCCAGCCCTTCTCTCAGGCCCTCCACCCTTCCTGTTTACAAAGACATTGTTTCCACGTATTTCCTTTTCAAATATTTTTTTCCATTTTTACCTTAAAAGGAAAAATTAACTAAAAACATTTGAAATGTCACAAAGAATGGAGAGAGGAACAAATAATATGTTGGAAAAAACAAAATGGTGGTAGATATAAATTCCCATATCAGTAAATTTAATAAATATATATAGGTTAAGTGAACTTATTAAGAAACAATATCAAACTTTAGAGAAAAATAAAGACCAATTATATATTTACTTTTAATATTATCTTTAGCTGGGTGTTTTGGTGCATGCTTGTAATCCCAGCACTCAGGAGGCTGAGGAAGGAGGATCGCTGTGAGTTCGAGACCAACCTGGGCTACACAGTGAGTTCCAGGTCAGTCTCAACTACATCAGGAGACCCTGTCTCACCAAAACACAAACACAAAAATGGTAACTATAATATGTATTATTGGAAATATAAAATGTGTAATTTGTGATATCAGTAGCAAAGTGGGGGCTGAATTATATGTGTAGAGTTTTCATATGCATCTAATAATAAGTTGATGTGATCTCAAATAGACTGTTATAATTACAGAATCCTTTATGCAAGTCCTGTGATAACCACAAATAATCTAAAGAAGGTACATAAAAGGAAGTAAAGGAATCAAAACATGCCTCTACTGAAAGAAGTCAAGGAAATACAAAGGAAGATATCAAGAGAAGAAAAGAAGTAGAAAGGCTACAAAGTAAAAAACAATAAAAGAGCAATAGCAAGTCCTACTCTATAAATAATTATTTGAACATAAATGGATGAAATTCTACAATCAAAGGCCAGAAGTTGATTGAAGGATAAACATACAAAAAAAAAATCTAAAAATATGATGTTTATAAGATTAAAACTAAATTAACTTTATTGGTACATTTTAGGTATACAATATAATGACATTCATCATTTGAAATTTGCACCTTTACATAAAAAATCTTGGTTCTTATTTTTTCCCCACTGCCTTTTCTTCTCTTCAACACCTCCACCCCTCCCTATTTACAAAGACTTTGTTTCCATTTTTTCTTTTTCTCATATTAATTTCATTCCATTCTTTCCTTTCCCATACCCCTCCCACTTTCCCTTTGCCCCTTTTCTTCCTGTTTCACATAATCTATTACAACTTTTAGTCCTTATTGACACTTTCAGTTTCTCACACTAGAGAAACTTCAGTATTAGCATGTGAATCTTTATTTCACGTCAGTATGCCCTCAATGTGCATACATTTAGCTATAAATATCCCCAAATTCTCATTCTTTATGGTTGAGTAGTACTCTATTTTGTTTTAAAAAACCACATTTTCTTAATTCAGTCTCCAATTGATGGGAAATTGGGCTGTTTCCACATTTTAGCTATTACAAACTGTGCCTCTGTAAACAGAGGTGCACATATATCACTGTGGTATGATTTAATTCTTTTGAGAAGATACCCAACAGGAGAATAGCTGGGTCAAATGGGACTTCTGATCCTACTTTTTTGAGGCAACTCCATACTGATTTCCACAGTGGTGGGGTCAGTCTACACTCCCACCAGCAGTGGAGAAGGGTTCCTTTTCTTCCACAGACCTGCAAGAATTTGTTATTGGTTGATTTCATGATAGCATCCATTCTTTCTGGGTGGAATCTCAGTGTTGTTTTCATTTGCAACTCTCAAATGACCAGTGATGGGTTGAACATTTTCTCATATGTTCATTTGCTATTTTTACTTCTTTGAGAAATTTCTGTTCTTTTCAGATGCATATTTTTGGACTGGGTCTTTAAATTTGAGAGGTCTGATTTTTAAAATTTCTTTATATATTCTAGATAGTAGACCTTTGTCTGAGGAACAGCTGGTGAAAAATTTTTCTCACATTATGGGTTGTCTCTTCCCACTGTTGGTGGTTTCCCTTGCTGTGCAAGAGATCAATAAAAAGAGATCCCTCTCGTTGGTGCATTGTGCTAGTTCATGGGCAACTGAGATTTTCTTTATAAAATATTTTCCTACACCAATGTCTTCAAGAGTTCTACCTATCTTTTCTTCTAGCCCGGTTAGTGTTTCTGTTTTAATATTTAGATCTTTAATCCATTTTGATTTTAGTTTAGTGTAGGGTGAGAGATACAGGTCTAGCTTTAATATTTGGCCAGTTCAAACACAGTTTTTCTGACACCATTTATTAAAGAGGATATCATTCCTCCGAAAAGGGTGTTTGGCACCTTTTTCAAAGATGAGGTGGATGAGTGCATCCGGAGTTGTTTCTGCATCTTTTAATCTGTTCCACTGGTCCTCAGGTCTGTTTCTTTACCAGTACCACGCTGTTTTTATCACAGTAGCTATGTAGTATAGTTTCAAATTGGGGATTGTGATACCACCCACCTTGTCTTTATTGCTTAGAATTTCTTCTGCTATTCTAGATCTCTTCTTGTTTCAAATGATTTTTGGATTATTTTCTTAGGGTCTGTGTCATATACAGCTGGAATTTCATTTGGGATTGCATTGAATCTATATAGCAATATTAGAAGTATGGCCATTTTCACTATGTTGGTGCTTCCTATCCAGGAGCAAGGGATGTCTTTCCAATTTCTGATATCCAGTTTAATCTCATTTTTCAGAGTATTATAGTTTCCAAGAGTAGAGGTATTTGATTTGTTTTGTTAGGTTGATTCCTGGGTATTTCAATGTTTTTGATGCTATCATGTAAGGAATTGTTTGCCCAATTTCTCTCTCAGTAAGTCTGTTTTTCTTGTACAGGAGAGAAATTGATTTTTGTGTGGTATCCTTATATCCAGCCACTTTTCTGTATTTGGTTATTAAGTCTATAAAACTTTTGGTGGAGTTCTTGGGGTCTTCTATATAGAGTATCATGTTGTCTGCAAATAATGACAATTTACTTCTTCATTTTCTATCTTTATTCCTTTTATTTCTTTCTTTTGTCTAATTGCTATAGTTCATGCTTCTAAAAGTACATTGAATAGGATTAATGACAGAGGCCATCCTTGGTTTGTTCCTGATTTTAGTGTGAAGGATTTCAATTTTTGACCATTTATTATGATATTGGCTATTGGTTTGTCATAGATGAAATTTATCAGTTTGAGGTAAAGACCATCTTTTTAACTTTTTCTAGGGTTTTTTATCATGAGTGCTTGTTGGATTTTGTCCCACACTTCCTCTGCCTCTATTGAAATGCTGATATGTTCTTTGTCCTTGGCTCTATCAATATAACATATTAAATTTATTGATTTGTGTATGATGATCCATCATAGTATCCCTGGAATGAATCCTTGGGCTGCTCTGTGGCTTGGTGAGAATTGAAGATCACTGGGTGAGCAAAAAATTTTCTCAACAAAGGCATAGCAGGATACATCAGTTGAAATGAGAAGACATGTAAGCAAGTCTCAAAACCAGACTTCCACATCACCTAAGACAATCCCAAAGGGAAATGAGATGGAACAATCTGATACTCAACCACCTGGACTCCCTGAACTGGAATGTAAGAGGATCTGGAAATAATGAAATCAGAAATACTTTCTTAGATAAAAAATATTGTCCCCATAGTGCAAGACATGATTAATAAATCTAGAGGTGACACATAAAAAATAGAGGAGCTGAGGACCACGATGGAATCCAAAAATAGGAAACAAATGCATTCTGTAAAACAGATGCAAACAGATGTCTAGGAGATTAAAAACTCCATTGAAAGTTTACACAGCAGAATGAGCCAATGTGGGGACAGAATTTCAGATATAAAAGTTACAATTGCAATTAGTGACCAGGAAAAGAAAAAAAATTCTTAAAAATAGTAAGGGACCATTAGAATTCAATCCAGCAGCTGCTAGATGATGCAAAGAAGAATAATGTAAGAATAATCAGAGACAATGAAGAAACAGGAGCATGCAGATGACATAAAAAAGAGTTCACAGAAGTAATGAAAGAAAACTCCCCAAGTAGGGGGAAAAAAACTTAGCATACAGATAAGTGAGGAATATAGGACTCCAACTAGCTATGATAAAAAAAAAAAATCTACACCTAGGCATATAACAGTCAAGATTCCAGAAACTGGAGCCAGGCATCATTGTACATGCCTATAATCCCAGCACTCAGGAGGCTGAGGCAGGAGGATCACTGTGAGTTTGAGACCATCCTAGGCTATGTATAGAGTTCCAGGTCAGTCTCAACTACAAAGTGAGAGCAGGAGGATCTGTGAGTTTGAGACCATCCTAGGCTATGTAGTGAGTTCCAGGTCAGTCTCAACTACAAAGTGAGACCCTATCTCAAAAAAAAAAAAATCCAAGAAACCCAGTAGAAGAACAAAATTCTACAAGCAGTTAAATAAACAAATCACATACAAAGTAAAGCCCTCCAGAATCACAGCAGACTTCTCAACACAAACCCTCAAGACAAGAAGATCTTGGACTGACTTATTTCAGGACCTAAAAGAAAACAACCTCCAACCTGGATCTATGTACCCTGCAAAATTATCTTTCAGTATTGATGGAGAAATAAGATACATTCATGAGAAAGAGCACCTGAGGAACTTCATGAATGCCAAACTAGCACTTCAAACCATTTTTGACAATATCCTAGGAAAAGCCAATAAGGGTCACCACCCCAGGAAGCCCAACAGAATGAATTCATCAGGCATGACAAAAAAAGGGGGAGAAAAAGGCCATAACAAGGATAAGTCAATACATATCAGTTATAACCATCAATATTAATGGTCTTAATTTACCAATCAAAAGAAACATACTCACAGAATGGGTCAAAAAGCAACATGCAACAATATGCTTCATACAAGACACACACTTAATTCAAAAAGAAACTCATTGACTAAAAGTTAAAGGTTGTAAAACAATAGTCAATGTGACAGGAACCTGAGAAAAAACAGGAGTAGCTATCCTCTTTGTAGATCAAGTGGATTTCAAACCAACACTGATTAAGAGAGACAAAGGACACCACATCCTTGTAAAGGGAACAATGCAAGAAGAATAAACAACAACCATAAATATATATGCACAAAACACAAAACAAATACTAACAGACATGAAAAGTCAAATAAGCACTAATAAAATAGTAGTGGCAGACTTTAATACCACACTCTCACAAAGAGATAGATCAACGAGACAAAAAATAAACAACAAAATACAGGAAGCCAATCAAACTCTTAAATCAAATTAGCAGATGCTTATAGAGTGTTCCACCCTGCAAGATCAGAGTACACATTCTTTTCAGCTGCATTCTTTGGAGAACAAGTCATTCTCCAAAATAGATGACATACTCACTCATAGAACATGATTAAGGAAGTGCAAAGGAACTGAAGTTATCCCCTGTATATTATCAGACCATAGTGCAATGAAATTGAAGATCAATTGCAAAAGAAACTGCAAGAGTACATAAGATCCTAATGAGATAATTGACAATATGAAATAGGAAGAAAAGGGCTAAAGGTTTTGGAAAGTGGAAAGGGTAGGGGAAAGGTAATAAGGGAAAGGAAACAAATAAGGGAAAATGAAAAAATGGAAATAAAATGTTTGTAAATGGGTAGGGGAGGAGGGGGTGAAGGGAGGACAGGGACAAGGGGAAAAAATGAGAACCAAGACCTGTCATGTAAAGGTACAAGATCCCAATAATGAATGTAAATGTATTGTACACCTAAAATGTACCAATAAACTCAATGAAGAAAAAAAAGAATTTTACCCTAGGCCCTCTAGAAGGGAATGCAGTCCTGTCAATAAGGACTTCAGCCCAGCAAGACCTGTATCAGACTTCTGATCTTTATAAGTTAATCAATTTGTGTTGTTTTTAACCACGGAATTTGTGATAATTTGTTATGTACTCACATAGAAAACTAACAGTTTTGGGCCAGTGATTTAGTTCAGTGGTTCCACTGCCTGCTTTACAAATTCATGGACCTGAGTTTGATCCCTGGTACCAAAAAAAGAAAAAGAAAAAGCAAAATCAAAAGCAAACTAAGAGTTTCAAGAAAATAACACACAGAATGTTAATAGTGAGGAGAGAGAAGGCTGTTAATCTCTCTAATCTTGTATAAAAAACCTGATGCACATTTAATTATTTCCTGAAGATGAATTTCTTGAAGTGGAATTACCAAGTGAAAGGTTATAGAAATTTTTAAGATCCTTGAAAATTTAACAACTGATTCCCTTCAGAAAGTTTGCACCAATTTATACTCATATCCAAAATTTTTCTTTACTGAAACTTTTGATGAATTAGTTATGCTAGTTCACTTTCACTCACTTTATGAAGCCCGCCAAAATAAACATTAAATATAGAGCCAAGAAAAAGTAAAAGAAAAATATAAGTTGAATGCCATATTTTCTTGCTACTTAACAGAGCATGCTGAAGGATGGTTCTTAAGCCCTTGAAACATCTTTTATGATTCCAATTGATTATTATTTACTTTTCCATTATTCTATTGAATTTCACAAGGGCCAGAGGCTTCTTAAAGTTTTCGTGCAGTCTTTCTGAAGCATCTTGAAGTGCTCCTTGTCAAGAGATGTTTCTTTGGAACATAAATTCTCTTCTAGTTCTTTGTAAAATTGTACTTGTCTTCCTGAAATTCTCTCTGCAATAGATTTCCAAAGGAAGTGTAAAACTACCTGGGTTTTTAACAAGTCTGTACTTACCTAGGATTTGAATCTTTTCCCCATCTGTAGGGAATATGTCATTCTTCAGCTGATTCCAATCAAGACTCTTTGGCTAGAAAATAACTTTAAGGTGTGTCTTCAAGGGACAAGTAAATTTTGAAACAGAAATAAAATCTATATGATCACACTGTCTTCCCCAAAACTATCAAAGATGAATTAAGTTTTCCACAGTTACCACAATTATTGGGGTTCAATAAATTTGCAAATGATTTAATAGCAAATTAGATAAAGTTTGATAGTTAAAGAGGGACCAGATCCAAGGTAGAGCCAGAAAAGAGATAAGGCAAATCAGGCTTGTGGTGGAGGGCTGAGTTGATACAAAGTAGGCACTGGAGTGGAAACATCATGGCTAAGCCTGTAAGCCTCCGCAGAGATAAAAAACAGTCCAAAGCTGTACTGTAATGAGCACCATCTGGTCCATTAAACCTAAATAGTATAAAATACACATAGAAACACTCACTATAACAATCATATAGATAAATGACAAAGTCACTCTGACATTCACTCCTGCCCCTTCCAGATATACCTTTGTTCTTTTCTGTGCTACGTACCTTGTTTTTCTGTTAGAATAATATTAGCTAAGAGACTGTACTATATAGGTTTGTACTGTATCACAGTTTTATCCAAGGGAACCTGTGATGTTGTATCCAGCTTTCTCCTGCTCTGGGTTCTTGTTCTGAGGTGGTGCATTAGGACAGGACAGACCAGCAAGTGGTGGAAATGGCTAGGTGTGTGGTTTATTAGAAGGAACAGAGAAAAGCCCTCTCAGGATGAGGGGGACAAGAGGACACTAAGAAAGTGCATGAATCTAAAGATTTACATACAGTTCTTTGGGACAGAGGATGTGCAAAAGCAAGTGCTGCAGCATTATTATTAATTTGTTAGGCATTCCATTGCCAGCAGACTCCCTCGGTCCATTGTTTTTTGCAGCTCTAATTTCCCTTGAGACTTATCTCTACTTTGCCTTCAACTTACTTAATTTAATTTTGCTCAGGCCTTTGCGCTTTGCCCCTCACTTTTTGGTCTTAATTTGATTTTACTGTATAAAAACTCCCTCCAAAGATCTCTCAGGAGCAACTCAGTTTTGAGACCCTTCTTGTCTCCCAGGAGCTTTCTCTCAATAATCATTTCCTACTCTTAATTTCTTTTGTCCTCAGTTCCATTCTTGGACATCAGGAGAAATGTATTCAGCACATCTGACCTCTAACAACTTTAAGCAATCACGTATAATAAATATATATATTCTCCAAATGTTTTATAAATATATATATAGCATGTAAATACATCCATAATTATTCTAATTTAATAAAAAGTGTGAAACATACAATATATATTCCATATTTAATTAATAATATTTTCTTGTTTTGGAATTTAGAAGGCAGAAGAGAGAATGATTTTGAAAACATAGTTGTCTTTTAAAAAGCTGTTCCAGTAATATCTACCTGAGGTCTTTTTTTCTTGATAAATCTCCCAACAGTAAGCAGTGACATTTAAAATAATTCCTTTCACATTAGACCTACTGTCAAAATACTATGAGTGCAACAAATATTTGTTGTTGTTGATGATGATGATGATTGTAGTTATCAGGACAACAACAACAATAAAAAAAAACAACACAATTTTCAAATGTAAAGGCTAACCTACCATTTTTCCCCTTCACTCTCTTGTTTTCATTTATTCAAAGCTACAGATAGAGCCAGTCAGCCTTCAAGTGAAGTAATGTCACCAGGGAAAAACAAAAGTGCTTTTAAGTTATTTTTTTATCACCCTTCACTGCCACAGTGGTAGATCGCCAGCTGTATTCAATGTGCTTATTTCAGTCTGACTTTTCTGCCATAGAAGATTTGAGCACCCTGCCTGTATTCTCTGCTTTTGATCCTCTCCTAATCTCAGTCTAGGAGAAATCTCTTTTCCTAAGCAAGAAACAAACAAAACAAAATGCTAGGTAGATGACCTTTCAGCAAACTATAAAATAGAAAATGATTTTTACACAAGCAACATGTTGATTATTAGAGCACAATGTTCCAAGATTTCACTTAGCCTTTTAGGTAAACTAGTGTGAAAAATTAAAAATAATCTAAAATTATTTTTGAGAGATACCCAGAGAAAATCACACATGGTTAAGAGTTATTTAAAAAAAACAAACCAAGTAAAACAAAGAAACAAAAATACATGCCTGGTCATGAGTATCATCCATTTAAAAGGAAATTTGAAAATTGTGTAACTTGCTAAATTGGGGCTAAAGCAGTATATGATTGTGCTCAGGACTTTGGAAAATACTCAGTAAGTTGATAGATTTGATTACAAAGCAAAAGCAAAGCTTTGGGGCTAGGCAGTGAGCAGAAGCTGGATAGATTTTGAGGACATGTTAGTGAAAGCTTAAAGAATGTGCAAGAGAAGGACTTTACGGAAGCTTAAGATGAGAATTTAAAAGAAAATGGGAAAATGTTATTGAAACCTGAAGGAAAAAAGGTACTTGCTATACAGATTTTGAAAATTTATTTCAAAATAACTATAACTTGTGGTAGTATCAGTAAATTTTATTTAAACTCCAGATTCTTGTCTCCCAAAATTGAAGAATAAAGTTGAGGACAAAGGAGGGCTTTTAGGAGAATGATTAATAGAAATAATAAGAAGAGAAAACTCTTAATAGAGCTCTACTAGGAGGTGATTCTAAGCCAAAAATTAAATCAGGGGTGTCTATCCTGATCTTTGCAAAAACAGAGCATAGGAAGGGGCTGGAATTTAAAATAATTAAAAAGGAAACTTGTTATCTTGTATTTCTGTTTTTCCAAAGCCTAATTTAGCATAGCCTGGGTAGCAGTCTTCTTCTGGAAGGAAGTCCTTATCTTTATTTTCATCCTAACCTTTTAATCTTTGTCCTTGTGTTTATCTTTGCTTCTCTAAGATTAACTTCTTAAACCATTAGCTCTTAAACCATTAGCTCTTAACCATTGTCTTCTTTTACATTTCTAATCTTAACTTACTTCTTGCTTAACTGGCTGCTTGTTTAACTCTTTCATCAGACCTTATTTTAGTCTTCTCTAATTGCCTACTAACAATAACTAAGCCAAGCTGCTACAACAGCATGGACGTTAGCAAATATGGAGGGCTGGGTAATCTAGTAATAAAAATTTTCAACTTATGTTGAGGGTACATTGGGGTTTCTTCTTTGTATTCAGTAAAAATGTGAGATGAACATAACAAGCATAAGGAAAAACTGTTAAACAAAATTAGAACCCAGGTTTTGAGAATCTCTAACCTTTGCATATGGCAGATATTGTTGAAAATAAGGAATTTTGGGGAGCAAGGATCAAATCCAGGTCATTGTCAGAAAAAAGGGTACAAAGAAGAAGCTGAGTGTGGGGGTACAGTTACTCATAAAGACCTCAGAAAAATGCAAAAAGCATATCACATATCTATTTAGCCAAACAATAAAGTGTCTAAGGAGTTTAAGATTGTTGACCTCAGTGATTATAATAGAAACTCAAGGGAGAGAAAGGCTTATCTGAAGATTTAGACTAATAGAGTAAACTCCCTAAAATATTCATAGGTTATACACACCATATTTAAAATACTTATATTGGAAAAACGCTGTAAGGGAAAGACAACTTCAAGATGAAAAGATGAATGTAGACTTTGAAACTTCTACACATAGGAAGCAAGTTGAGAAAATTGCAACTGCTAATGGTGTCAGACAGTAGGTAGATCCATGAGCTCTGGAGGCAGATAGTGCCAAGGGCTATGTAATATAGTCCTCAGGGCCTATTAAAGGAGTTTCCAACATTTGCTTAACTAAATTTCAGAATTTATTTGGACCAATATGCCTCTTGTCCCCCTCACCATTTAACAGGAGTGTCTAGAGTGCCCCTCTGTTGTATATGTAGATTATGGAGAGCAGATAGGTTTTCTTTGTGTTTGATAGGTACTATTTAGAAGGAGCTGTATGTAAAGAATTTTACTAAAAGAACTTCATCTACACCAGGACATAATTTTTTTAAAAAATTTTTTGTCGTTGAGTTTATTGGTACATTTTAGGTAGACAGTACAGTTACATTCATCATTGGGATCTTATACCTTTACACGACAGGTCTTGGTTCTCATTTTTTTCTCCTTAACCCTGCCCTCCCTTTACCCCCTCTTCCCTTCCCTATTTACATGATATAGATGGAGCGATTTTCTGAGCTAATGTTGCAGTGGTAAACCTTTATGGATTGGGGGAAGAATGAAGTATATTTTTCATTTGAGAGAGATATAAAACTTTAGTGGCCAGAGGGAGGACTGTGGTAGCTCACTTCCAAATTGAGCTTTAAGGATTTGTCTTTCTTTGGTATTTACGCTCTTGTGTAGCAAAGCCCTTTACATTCTAGGTAGTGGTGATGCATATAACCAGAAGAGTAGTGCAGAAATTACAGTGTGTGACCTGAGGCTAAATTAAGTATTTGATCTCCTTGAAAACTCCTCATTTTTTTCTCTAACCCTGCCCTCCCTTTACCCCCTCTTCCCTTCCCTATTTACATGATATAGATGGAGCGATTTTCTGAGCTAATGTTGCAGTGGTAAACCTTTATGGATTGGGGGAAGAATGAAGTATATTTTTCATTTTTCTCCTTAACCCTGCCCTCCCTTTACCCCCTCTTCCCTTCCCTATTTACATGATATAGATGGAGCGATTTTCTGAGCTAATGTTGCAGTGGTAAACCTTTATGGATTGGGGGAAGAATGAAGTATATTTTTCATTTGAGAGAGATATAAAACTTTAGTGGCCAGAGGGAGGACTGTGGTAGCTCACTTCCAAATTGAGCTTTAAGGATTTGTCTTTCTTTGGTATTTACGCTCTTGTGTAGCAAAGCCCTTTACATTCTAGGTAGTGGTGATGCATATAACCAGAAGAGTAGTGCAGAAATTACAGTGTGTGACCTGAGGCTAAATTAAGTATTTGATCTCCTTGAAAACTCCTCGGGTAAAACTGAGGCTTCCCACCAACTGGCAGCATAATTTGTCAGTCTTGTGAGAAGACTATTGTGTAGTCCACCCTTTAGCCTCAGTTAAATCTTTAGCAGCAGACTCATCTTAACTGTAGCTTCGTGATAGTACCTGAAGAACTACCAAACTAAGATACTTCTGAATTATTGACCCACAGATACCATAAAGTGATGCATATTTGTTATTGCTATTAGTTAAGCCACTGAGGTTTGGGGTAATTTGCTATGCAGCAATAGACAACTGTTACAGAAAAAGATTTATTTATTTATTTTTCAGTGAATTACTGCTTTTGGCATAATCTGGAAAAACTATTTCACTTCTCAATGTCAGAGTACGTTTTATTGATTTAATCACTAATCTTTATTACTCTTGCTCCTTGTTTCATTAATTTTTATCTGAATTTTTCTGTGCCTTAATAAATTTAATGATGACAAAAAATGTATCTTTCATATTCAGCCAAATAGTTTCTCTGAAACTTGTGTTACTGAAACTTTGTTTCCTTTGTTATTTACTACTAGTACATGTTCACAGTACATGATTACTTATATCATGGGAAATGGGTACATGCACACAATACAACTTAATTCTTTTTTTTCTCATTATCTGTTACTACCCTCCCTCCCTGTTCCTTCAAAATCTTGGTCTCTTTGCCATTTGCAAAAGGTATATTTGCATCAGCATTTTTCCCCTTTTAATTCTTTTTTCCCATTGCCTTTCCCTCCCCTCCTTTTCCTTCGCATTACTTCCATCTCTTGTTGTTCTTCCACCTATTTGGAAAAAAAAAAAAACTTTCTACTTTCTCTTTCCAAAGTATATTTTCAAGTCTATTTCTTATTATTACAACATTTGATTTCTTATTAATTTTTTGCAAAACTGTGTCATTAAGTGAATACGTTGGAGGATGCGCACTTAGAGTCTTGGGCCTATGTAACAAAAGATACATAAAGAGTTTATTCTTACCTACTTAGGCAATGTTAGGTTCTCAAAAATGACATGGACTGTGATATCTCCCACTAAATTAAAAAAGGAAAATGAGTATATTAAAAAAAAGAGTATGGGAGACTTGTGGAAGAACGCTAGGAGTTTTTTTTTTACCTATAAAATTTGTGATGTCTATTGGAGTAGTCATATAATTTCTGGTACTAACCATTAAACTTTTGAGCATGAAAAAGCACACGATTATTTTAAAAAAGCACAGATTGCAACTACTCCAGATAAACTGAGATGCATAATCAACTTAATTATTGAACATTCAAGTAGAGGTACCAAAGCAAGCAATTGCTTATGGAATATTGGAATTAAGGGATAGTTGTAGCCTGAATGTATAAATTTGAGGCCAGATGGGGTGGCACACACTTGCAATCCCGTGACTAAGGTGGCTGAGGAGGGAGGATCACCATGAGTTCAAACCAGCCTGGACTACATATCAAATTCAAGGATGCCTGAACTACAAAGTGAGACACTGTGTTCAGATAAAGGGGGCATAAAATAAATAAAAAATATATTTGAGAGATAGTATTAATATTTAAGCATTATTTAATGTCTTGGAACTAAATGAAATATTTTGTATGCTGCCCCATGACCTACATTACCATAGTATCTGCTACATCTTATGTTCAGCTATACATGATGTATCATCCAATTCTTTTCTTTATACAGTCAGGATATCTCTGGAATCTACATTTTTCTTCACTTCCTTACACCCTTCCCATTTTAGTTCCTACATCCTTCTTTGTTAAACTGGCCTCCCATCTTTAGTTTCCTTCCTTCAAATTATCCCTTACACTGATATATTTTTATGCCTACATTCCTAAGCAAAGAATACTGGATAAGGAAATTAATGAACACATTAATGGCTGCACTAACATCAGCAAATGGCAATTGCAACAGATTTGTTCACAGAGGAAAGCTAAACAATTCAAAATGGGCACTTCAAGCTTCAATTTTAAAAACTTTCATGTATAAGTGTTATATACATTGATAAATGTAAACAATAAAAAAATTTAATAAGTAAAATTCTGTTACTCTTGGACTTATTAGAGTAAATTTGGTTTTGTCTCTAGAATGATAAAAAGAAGCACTAAAAATAAGTCAACACATTTGGTATTCATTTGAAAATAAGCAGAACATTGTAGCTTTAAGACTTTAAAGCCATGTCATTGTTTTGTAGTAGCAACATAAGTATAAGTTTAACATATGATATTTGAGATATATAGTAAAATATGAAAGATAAAATGATACTTCAATGAAGGCTCGTTAATACTTACACTCATTTTCTATGGTCATGTACTTTAAATTGAGCGCATGCTCTTGTCATAGTGTTATTCTGTTATTTTCATCCACTAATGTTGTTAAGCATTCTTTCTGTTGTTAAATATCCTTCTAAAACAGTCTTTATAATGGCTTCAGTGCACTTTATTATATATGTGCATTGCAGTCAAGTATTTATTCTTGATATTTATTTATTTCCATTAAGTTTATTGGTAATTTTTACATATACAGTACACTTACACTCATTTTTGGGATCCTGGATCTTTACATGATATATCATGGTTCTTGTGTTTTCCCCATTTCCCTGCCCTCCGTTCACCCGCTCCACCCTTCCCTATTTACAAAGACTTTGTTTCCATTTTTTCCTTTTCTCATATTTTTACTTTTTTCTTCTTTCCTTTCCCCTACCCTTTCCATGTGCCCCACTCCTTTAGCCATTTTCTTCCTATTTCACATTATCAATTATATAATTTGAACCTTACTTAAACATTTAGTTTGTCACACAAGAGACACTATTTGGTATTTACTTGTGTGTCCTATTTATTTCACTTAAGAGTATGGCCTCAATATGCATCCATTTAGCTATGAATGACTCCAGTTTCTCATTCTTTATGGCTGAGCTGTACTCCATTTTATAGAAAAACCACATCTTCTTTATCCAGTCTCCACTTCAAGTTATAGCTATTACAAACTGTGCCACTATAAAAATGGGTGTGCACATATCACTGTGGTATGATTCTTTTAATTCTTTTGGGAACATAAGCATCAGAGGGATAGCTGGGTTAAATAGGACCTCTAATCCTAATTTTTTGAGGTATCTGCATATTGAATTCTACAGTGGTTGAATCAGTCGGCACTCCCAGCAACAATGGAGAAGGGTTCCTTTCTCCTGACAACCCCACCAACATTTGTTATAGGTTAATTTGTTCATAGCAGCCATTCTTTCTAAGGTGAGGTGAAATCTCAGTGTTGTTTTCATCTGCATCTCTCAAATGACCAGTGATGTTGAACATTTACTTTCATATATTTATTTGTTGCTTTTACTTGTTTTTCTGAGAATTGTCTGTTCATTTCAGATGCCCATTTTTGATTCGGCTCTTTGTATTTGGGGGAGTCTGATATTTCTGAGTTCTTTATATATTTTAGATAGCAGACCTTTGTCTGAGGAGTAGCTGATGAACATTTTTTTCCCACATTTGAGATTGTCTCTTAGCTCTGTTGGTGCTTTCTCTTGCAGTGCAGAAGCTTTTTTTAATAAGAGGCGACCCCAGTTGTTGATCCTTTGTGCTAGTTCCCATGCTACTGAGGATTTGTTCATAAAATCTTTTCCTATGCCAATGTTTTCATTTTTTTTCTCATAGAGTTTATTGGTACATTTCAGGTATACAGTACAGTTACATCTGTCATTGGAAACTTGTACCTTTACATGACAGGTCTTGGTTCTCATTTTTCCCCTTTTCCCTGCCCTCCCTTCACCCCCTCCTCCCTTCCCTATTTACAAATACTTTATTTTCATTTTCTCATGTGTTTCCCCTTATTTCCTTTCCCCTACCCTTCCAACTTCCCCTACACCTTTAGCCCTTTTCTTCCTATTTTACATTGTTAATTATACCATTAGGATCTTATGTGCCATTATAGTTTTTTCTCAACAGAGAAATTATTCAGTATTTATTCATGTGTGACTTATTTATTTCACTTAGGAGTATATCTTCAATATGTACCCATTTTCCTATGAATGACTCTAATTTTTCATTATTTATGTCTATGCCAATGTTTTCAATAGTTCTACCTAACTCATCATCCAGCAAGTAAAGTGTTTCTGTTTTAATATTTAGATCTTTAATCCACTTGGATTTTAGTTTAGTGCATGGTGAAATACAGGGTCTAGTTTTAATCTTTGGCAGGTTGAAATACAGTTGTTCAAAATAGTTTATTGAAGAGGTTATCTTCACATCCTCCACTGAGGATGGTTGGCTCCTTTGTCAAAGGTGAGTTAGCTGAAGTTGTTTTTTCTAATCTATTCTATTAATCCTCAGGTCTGTTTCTTTGCCAGTACCATACTTTTTTTTTTTATCACAGTGGCTTTGTAGTATTGTTTCAAGTTGGGGATTTTGATACCCCCTTTCGTATCTCTCTTACCTAGAATGGCTTTTGCTATTCTAGGTCTCCTCACCTTCCAAATTAATTTTTGAATTGTTTTATCTAGTTCTGTGAAATACTGTTGGAATTTCAGTTGGGATTGTATTGAATCTCTATAGCAGTTCTAGACATATGGCAAGTTTCACTATTTTGGTTCTTCCTACCCAAGAACAAGGGATGCCATTCCATTTTCTTATATTTTCTTTGGTCTCCTTTTTCAGAGTGCTGTAGTTTTCAGTGTAGAGGTCTTTTGCTTCCATCATTGGATTGATACATAGATATTTCATTTTTTGGGATACTATTGTGAAAGGAATTGTTTCCCTTATTTCTCTCTCAGTAAGTCTGTTATTTGTGTACAAGAAGGCTATTGATTTTTGAGTGTTGACCTTGTATACAGCTATTCTGCTGAAAGTGTCAATTACTTCTAGAAGTCCTTTGCTGGAGTTTTTGGGGTCTTCAATGTAGAGTATCATATCACCAGCAAATAATGACAGTTTAACTTCTTCCTTTCCTGTCTTTATTGCTTTTATTTATTTCTTTTGTCTAATTGCTGAGGCTGTTTCCAGAACTATATTGAGCAAGAGTAATGATAGTGGAATCCTTGTCTTGTTCCTGATTTTAGTGTGAATTTTTTCAGTTATTGACAATTTAGTATGATGTTGGCTGTTGGTTTTTCATAGATAGCCTTTATTAAATTGAGATATAGACCATCTATTCCAATTTTTGCAGGGTTCTAAATCATAAATGTGTGAAAGTCAAATGCTTTTTCTGCATCTATCAAGAGGATCATATGGTTTTTGTCCTTGACTCTGTTAATATAGTGTGTTACATTTATTGATTTATATGTGTTAAACCATCCTTGCATCCCTGGGATAAATCCAACTTGGTTGGGGTTTATGATCTTCTTGATAACTCTCTGTATTCTGTTTTCCAGTATCTTATTGAGGATTTTACATCTATGTTCATTAGGGAGATTGGCCTATAGTTCCCTTTTTTGGTTGTAGTTTTTCCTCATCTTGGAATCAAAGTAAAACTTGCTTCCAGGAATGAATTAAGAAGTATTGATCCCCTTTCAATTTCATTGAAAAGTTTATAAAGATTCATGGCAATAATTCTTATCTAAATGTTTTTTTAGAAGTCAGCATTGAAACCATCAGGAGTGGTGCTTTTTTTGTTGATTATTTTTTAATTATATTTTCAATTTCTCTGATTGATTATACAATGTCCATGTTTTTGTGATATTCTTGTGGTTTCTTATGATACTAATTCCATTTTAATTACACTGTGGTCTCATATATGCATAAGAGCAAGGGCTAAAGAAGTAGGTGATGTGGGAAGGGTAGGGGAAAGGAAAGAAGGGAAAAGAAAAATATGAGAAAAGGAAAAATGGAAACAAAATGCTTTATGTATAAGGTAGAGTGGAGGGGGTTAAGGGAGGGCAGAAGTATGGGGAAAAATAAGAACCAAAGTACATCATGTAGTGGTTCAAGATCCCAATGATGAATGTAACTGTACTGTATACCTAAAAATTACCAATAAACAATGAAAAAAATCTACATAGAATGACTTCAATTCTATTCTACTTACTTAAACATGTTCTATGATCTACTATGTGGCGTGTTTTGGAGAATGACCTGTGTGCAACCAAAAACAATGTACATTCTGATTTATAAATAAATATAAATAAATGAGTTCAGGACAATGATAGAGGCCATGAATGCCCAGCATAGGAAAGAAATAGAAACCATGAGTGCCCAACATAGGAAAGAAACTCTGTCCTGAACTCATTTACTTTTTTAATCCTTTTCTATTGTAGAGTCTCTAATCATGTATTTCATTCCCCTCATCATCTCTGTAGTTATCTGGGAAATTATTACTGTTTTGATTTTTTCTAGCGCCTCATTAATTTGTTTTTTACTTCCTTGCTATCACTTCAGGTTGCCCAGGTGGTTGTTAATCAGACTTTTCCATCTTGTTTTCCCCAGAATTTGCCTTTATTGAGCTGGAAGTCTGTGTTCGTGCCTTGCTTAAATGTCTTCTTATTCTTATTTTTGTTGTTGGTACTGTCCTTAATTTAATAACTGGGTTAATACTTTGTTTTTCTAGATATATTTGGTCTTTAGGTTTTGAGACTCTAGTGACACTGAGACACACTCATTTTCATTATACCAAGAAGGATAACTGATTAGATCCATTGCAACACCTTAGCCCCATAATACAATCAGGAACACAATAGCACTGAATGACAATTTGTAGTTATTAATCTATCAGCTTTAACAGTGTGAATTAAACAAAAGTGGAGGACAAGCTCAAAATATGTTTATAGTGAATAAACTATTCATTATATCAACTTTACTCTTCAGGATAGGGACTCAGAAGTTGGGGAGAAAGGGAGAGGTAGGTGGAAGGATATTGAAAGATTAGAAAAGGCCAGAGGAAACAGGAAGATCACACAAACTCTAGAACACTGTTGGAACCAAGAGGAAAAGACAGAATGAAAGAACAAAGAGAAGAATAGAACAACATAACAGCAATAGAGAAGCTAGAAAGCGTACTCACTTTCCTATAAAACTAACGATAATTTAGAGGACAGAGAAGAAAAGAAAAAGAAGAAATCCAAATTAGGGAAGGAAAAGGAACAAAAAGAAAGTAAAAACCAATGTGGGAGAGTGATAAAGTGAGTGAAAGAAAAGAGAACAATAAATGAAAAAGAATGAAAAAAGGAAGCATTTGAAAAAAGTAGAAAGAAATTAAAATTAAAAATAAGAGGAAAAGAAAAAAATAAAAAATAAAAACGAAGGTCCTCCTTCAGGGTATGTTTCTGCTATCACAATAGACTACGTGGACAGCAGGATGCAGATCTAAGTCAATTAGTCTCACAAGCCAGCAGCACACACCTGAGATTTAGAGTGATTTCTGGCTGCAAGGCCCTGGTTGAGCTTCCTGACCTCCTGTAAGGTTGATCTCTGCAAAGTTCTACCACAGCTTCCAGCTGCCTTTTCCCTGAGGATAGTTCAGGTTCCAATGGGAGCTGGTGATCTCTCCAAGTTACCAACTGTGGTGGTCTTGTGAGTCTTTATTGCAGAAGTTCTCTTCACTTTTCCAGTTGGCTTCAATTTTTACAAGGAGCCTGAGAGAGGCCCTCTTTCTATTGTTCTCACCTGCTCTATCTTCTGGAGCTCAGGACATTGGCCTTTATAACCCCCAGTGCCTCTTTGGTGTGGATACATGCACTAGAACTCCCAGGATGTCAGAAGCGGTGTGTTTGGGGGTTCCACTTCTCACTGGTCTGCACTGCTTGGAGGCCCAGGGAGGTGTGTGTCGGGGTAGCAGCCCAGCTCCATGAGGTTCTGCTCATTCTCACCAGTCTGTGCTACTTGTAGGCCCTTATTCTTGGTGATTTATATAAAGACTTTCTTTTATATTTGTTTTTATTGGTACAAGATTGCAGTACATAAAGATTACATGCCTTATCAAGAGTTGGCATGTTTATATATCATATCTTACTATTTTAATCCCCTTCAACTCTTCCCTCTCCCCTTCTTCCATCTCGTAGTCTCTTTCCTTTTTTCTTCTATCGGTTTCTTATTATCTATCTTTTATTTTTCTCTTTATTTATATTTTGGTTTTCCAATATAAAAGGAAATCTGATATTTAAACTTGTGGGTCTTATTTCACTTAACATCATGGTCTCAAGGTACATTCATTTTCCTACAAATAACTCAAGTTGATCCTTTTGTATGACACAGCATTACTCCATTTTATATATTTTCTTTATCCATTCATGTGTTGATGGACACATAGGCAGCTTCTAAGATTTAGTTATTATGATTTATGATGCTATAAACGTGAGTATACAAGTATCACTGTAATATGATGCCTTTAACTCTTTTGAGAAGATTCCTGAAAGACTTGAATGGAATTTCTATTTTAAGTTTTTTGAGAAATCTCCATACTAATTTCCGCAGTGGTTGTACTAGTTTGCATTCCCACAAACAATGTAGAAGGGTTTCTTTTTCTTTGCAGCTTCCACAGCATTTGTTATTACTCTATCTGTTTTCTTGATGATAGCCATTTTTCTGAAGTAAATAGAATATCTGTTCTTTTAATTTGTTTTTTATTTATCTCATGGCCAAAGATGTTGACTATTTCTTAATGTATTTGTTGGTCATTTGTACTTATTCTTTTGAGAAGTATCTAGTCATATCAGATTTTTAAAATTAACACAGATTTTTAAAAGTATGACCATTTGTTGCCCACTTGTTGATTGAGAATTTAATTTTTTGTAAGGCTCTACTTTTTTCAGTTCTTTATATAATGTAGATATTAATCTTTCTGAAGAAGAAACATTTTTATTATTCTGTATGTTATCTCTTCACTCTGTTAGTTGTTTCCCTGGCTTTCCAAAAGCTCTTTAATATGCTATCATCTCATTTGCTGATTCTTGTGCATGTAGAATTCTGTTCAGATACTCTTTGCCTATGCCTGTTTTCAAGAGTTTTATCCATTTCATCTTACAGCAGATTCTTTCTGTTTTATTATTTAGATCATTGATTTTTAATTTACTATAGTACATAGTGAGTTATATGGACCTAGATATAATCAGCATGCAGATAGTGTTTTCCCAGCATCATTTACTAAAGAGTCTATCTTTCCTCCAGCATGTTTTTGTTCCCTTTGTCAATAATCAAGTAAATTGATGTGCTTGGGGTTGTTACTGCATAAGCTATCCTGTCCCATTGATCCACATGTCTGTTGTTGTGCCAGTATTTTGATTCACTGTAACTTTGTAATATAACTTGAAATTTGGGATTGTGATGCTTTCTCCTTTGTTCTTCTTGCCAGGATTGCCTTTGCTACTCTTGGTCACCTCTGCTTCCATATGAATTTTAAGATTATTTTGCCTAGTTCTCTGAGGAATGCTGTCAGTATTTTTGATTGGGATTGTGTTAAACCTGTATTAAAATGTAATACAGATTTTTAAAATCGTGACCTTTCTGACAACATTATTTCTACCTATCTAAGAACAGGGGACATCTCTCCATTGTTCTGATGTCCTCCTCTGTCTCCTTTTCAAAATTTTGCATTTTTCATTAGAGAGGTCTTCTTTTTCTTGGTTAGGTTAATTTTTAAGTAATATTTTTGATGCTATTGCGAATGCTATTGTTTTCCTAATTTCTTTCTCAGTGAGTTCATTATTGTTTTATATGAACACTATTGATTTTTGTGTGTTGCTTTTGTATCTTTTCTACAAAAGAAGTTGCCTATTAATTCTAGGTGTCTTTTGGTGGGTTTTTGGGGAGTCTTGTAGGTAAAGGACTGTACAATCTTCAAAGAGTGATGATTTGACTTGTTCCTTTCCTATACATATCACTTTTTTCTTTTTCTCTTGACTGA
The DNA here is from genome assembly GCF_012274545.1 of Fukomys damarensis. Lineage (NCBI taxonomy): Eukaryota > Metazoa > Chordata > Mammalia > Rodentia > Bathyergidae > Fukomys > Fukomys damarensis. The sequence continues at coordinate 74,536,019 of NW_022900951.1, forward strand.
TTGCTCTGGTTAATGTTTTGGGATTGTGTTACATTCAACAGGTGGGGTGATGAATGCCCTTGTCTTGTTCTTTTTCTTCATTAGAGAATACGTTATTAGTTTCTTGTTCTTGATTTTAGAGAGAAAGCTTTCAGCTTTTTCCCATGTAGTATGATAATGGTGATAGTTTTCTCATAAATAGCTTTCATTAGATTGAGATAAGGTCTTTGTATAGATTTTGTTTTCATGATTTTTATCATGAATTGATGTTGAATTTTGTCAAAAGTTTCTTCTGAATCTATTGAGATGACCTTATTGTTTTTTCATTGCTTCTGTTTATGTGATGTATATTAATTACTGATTTGCATATATTGAATCATCTTTTTATCCCTGGGTTGAAGCCTACTTGGTCTAGATATATGATCTTTTTGATGATTTTTTTTTGCATTCTGTTTTATAGTATTTTGTTGAAGACATTTGCATATTTGTTCATTGAAGACATTGGCCTGTAGTTCTATCTCTCTCTCTCTCTCTCTCTCTCTCTCTGGTACCAGGGATTTAACTCGGGACTGCACTTGTGAGGCAGGTACAATGACACTGAACTAAATCCCTGGCCCTGGAGTTTTTTGATTGGTCTTTGTCTGGTTTTGGAATGAGGTCATGCTAGCTTCCAAGAGTGACTTTGGAATAGCTTCTTCCGTTTTAATTTCATTAAAGAGTTTGAAGGGTATTGGTGTTAAATATTTCCTGAATTTCTTATAAAATTCACAAGCAAATCCAGCAGGACCTGGGATTTTCTTAGTTGGTGAGTTTATTACTGATTAAATTGTATTGCCTGTTATTGGATTATTCTTGGTTCTGTTTGTGTGATTCATATGTATCTCAAATTCTAAGTATTTTTTCTAAATTTTCCAATTTATTGATATACATATTTGTGAAATAATAGTTGTTAATAATCTTTGGATTTCACCAGTATCTGTTGTGATTTCATTTTTTTCCTTTTTATTTTCCTTGATTCAGGTCTTCACTTTCCTTTTTTTTTTCCTTGGTGAGATTAGCTAAGGGTTTGTCTATTTTGTTTAATCTTTTGCAGAACCAGCTTCTTGACCCATTGATTCTTTGGGTTGTTTTATAAGTCTCCATCTCATTAAGATTTGCTTCCTTTTTTATAATATCATTTCTCATACCAGCTCTGGCATTAAATTGTTCTTCTTTTTCTAGGAGCTGGAGATTAGGTTACTTATTTGGCCTTGCTATATTTTTCTGATGTGAATCTTCTCATACATAAACTTCCCTCTTATGAGCATTTTCACTGTGCTCCATCAGTACTGGTATATTTTACTGGCTTTATAGTTTAATTTTAGATACTACCTTATTTCTTCTTTGATTTCTTCTGTGACACATTGATTTTTCAAGATTGTGTTGTTTAATTTCCATAGAATTGTATAATATATGTCATATCTTTTGCCATTGAGTTTTTGTTTCATTGTGCTACAATCTGACAATATGCTTGGTATAATTTGATTCTTTTGCATTTTATTAAGCATGCTTTTTTTGCTAGTATTTAGTCTATTTTGGAGAAAGTTCCATGTGCTGCTGAGAAGAATGTGTATTCTGTTTCTGTTGGGTGGAACACCCAACAGTCTACTATATTCATTTGTTTGAAGTTTTTGTTTAGCTCTGATATCTTTTTGTGTCTAATGATATCTTTGTGATAGTGTGGGAGTGAGATTCCCCATTCTAATCATGTCTAAATTTAACTTGTCTTTTATGTCCAATAGTATTTGTTTTATGAAGTTGGGTGCACTGGTATTTGGTGCACGTATATTAATAATTGTTAACTCTTCCTGTTGAACTGTTTTCTTATCTAGCATGTAGTGACTATCTTTGCTGCTTGTAATTGGTTTTAGATTTAAATCCCATTTGTCAGATAATAGGATAGCTACTGCTACTTGTTTTTTATTTCTTGTTGCATGGGATTTTGTTTTCTATCCTTTAATTTTTAATCTTTCAATTTCTTTTTGAGTTAAATTTGTATATTTTTATAGCTTACCATTAGATTTTGTTTCTTGATCCATTTTGTCAACCTGCATCTTCTGATTGGTAATTTGAGACCATTCACATTTAATATTATTGAAAAATAGAGTATTCACTAATTTCTGTCATTGTTTATTTTCCCATTATGGATTCCCTTTTTCTCCTTTTTATATAAATGCCATTTCTACCTGGTGTATTCATTCTATTAGACTATTTGTCATTGTTAATATCCTTGTTTTTTGGTAGGATATTCCTGATAATTTTTTTGAGTTCTTGTTCTAAGGTCATGAATTTCTTCAGATGGTCTTTGTCATGGAAATACTGTATTTTTTACTCAATTGTAAGGAACAATTTTTCAGGATATATCAATCTCTTTTGGAAGTTGGTTACTTTCAGGGCTTGAAACACTTCACTCCAAGCTCTCCTAGTCTTTAGGGTTTTTATTAGAAGCCTGCTTTAATTCTAATGGCTTAACCAGATTGTGTTCTTGAGTTAGACACCTGGGATTTTGACCATGATGTGTTATAAAGTGATTCCTATGTGATTGTCACTATGTTAGGTTCTGTATGAATTACTTATCTTTATGTTAAATTATTTTTTCATATTTGGAAAGATTTATGCTGCTATTTCAGTAAACAATTTTTATGCCATTTATGCTGTCTTGTGATTTTTCACTAATTCCAATTAATATTAGTTTAATATTCTTTGCATTTTCTAGTAGCTTTTGGATCCCATTTTTATGTTTTTATTGTTTTAAGGTACCTATTATTAATTGGTACTGATAGTCAATCTAACTTCTAGTTTTGACTCTCTGTTTTATCACTTTGGTCACTCCTGCTGCCCATACTTTCAGTAGATTTTTCAGTCTCCCAGATTTGTATTTGGTACATATTCATGGACTCTATTCCTCAACAAGCTAGTCCTTCATATTTTGTATCATTTTGTTTAGCTAAGCTAGCTTTTCAGTAGTGTTTTCTGTAAACTTGATGAACACTTTGTTTAGCAAGTATTATTTGATTTGTTTTATCTTCTTTGAGCTCACTTAATACATTAATGATCTCTTTTCTTGTTTTCTGCTTTCATCATTTCAAATATATCAGTTCTATAGCTTTTAATTTTCTCCTCTTCTATGCTTCCCTGTTTCAGCTCTGGTGAGCTGGGAAATTTTTGGAGTCATTTTTTGCCCTTTCTACCAATGTTTCTATTGTTTTTGTTTTGTTTTGTGCTGAGGTTTGATCATCAATTATTATGGAAAACTTTCATGGTAGTATGGAGTGCTCTTTAATATGTGTCTCCTTTTCAATGATGCATTCTGGACATGGCTAACTATAGGCCTTTGCCATTGTCTCAAGATACAACTATCTGTATCAGTCAATCCTTACTAGAGAAACAGATTTAATGTATGATATATAAATATATAAGAATTTACAAGATTGGCTTACAGTAGCAGCCCACACAATCAGGTGTGGAAGAGGGCAAAAGGTCTGTTTGCATGCTGGAGATCCAGTTCAAGGCCTGGAGTCCACTCTAGTATCCTGTGCAAATCCATATCAGGAAGTCAAAGAGACTGCATCAGAAGGCTGACAAGTCTGTGACATCAAAGGTGAAGATGGAGATGGACACACTTCTGAAGAAAGAGAACAAAGCTTTCCTTTTAATTTCCCTTTTATAACATTCTAATGACAATTGTCCCTTGGGTGGGTCTTCCACACATTTAGCTATGCTGATCCAATTTGGTTGGACATTTTTTTACTCAAGTTAACACAATCAATTAATTATCACAATCCATCCCTTGTCAACTTGACAACCAAACACAATTCTTTAAACTGTAGTCTCCAAATATAAAGAAGTGCATAATTACACCTAACATGTTATAACAATCCTGTGTACACACAGAAATGCATTAATTCCCTCCACAGAATAGAAGAAAAATTTTCTTTGGGTGATGCTTACTCTTAACATTTCATAACTTTAACAGTCAAACATAGGCTTAATACTTAAGAACTATTAAGTCTATCAAACTTATATTACCTAGGAAGCATATTAAGAAAGAATTATTACAATTACAATCCTTGTTTTTGTAACTGATTACAGGGTTGTAGTACCTGGTATTTTTTTTTTCAAGTACTGGGGATTGAACTCAGGACCTTGTGCTTGTCAGGCAGGTGTAGTGCCACTGAGCTACATCCCTGGTCCTACTATATGGTATTTAGAATTACCTTCTTTTACTACCTATTCTTCATTCCCTGGACCTTTAGCAAACACCTCATCAAGTCTCGTTTCTTTCCCTGGTGGAGTGAACAATACCTTCATTCCTGAAGATTCTGGACCACTTGTCATTCTGCCTAGACTGAATTGTTGTACAGTGGTATCTCAGATCACAAACTTAATTCTTTCCAAGACTCTTATTGGAAAATAAATTGGATGAGAACCAAATCAAATTCAGTGTTTAGGTTCAATGTTAACATAATGGGGAAATTTGATTAAATTCTCATCCAATTTGGTTTTTGACCAGAACTGTGGAAAAAATGAAATTCCTGAACCAAGATACCACTGTAGTTTCCCACTGATTTTAATAACAAGGCATAGTAATGCTAAGAGGCATCTTAAAGGATCTCCTCCATTCCAAATATATATTTTCTTTCCTCCATTGTGGAGTAATAGTCCACTTTTCCTTTGATAGTCTGGATCAATCTCCCCTGGCAACACCAAAATTCCCTTTATAATTTCTTTACTCAGAGGCATGAAGAAAACAAAATTATGAGGAAGAAGTCTTAGTTTCCAGTTCTATGATATCATTGTTGTGCTTCCTGCTACAAGTCTTCTCTTCCCCTGGAATTAAGACTTTTAAGCCAGAAGGTCATGAAAACAGTAAACAAAAATATTGCTAGTGGAACACTAGGGGGAATAGTGAGTGATTCCTTTCCCACTTCTCCCACTTGACTCCTAGACTCACAAATCCTGGCTATGGGAAACAGAGTACTGTATAGAGGATGCTGATTCAAAGCATATTCAGCCATTTGGCTAAACTTGCCCCAGTCTTGTAAGCTATTGCCACTTAGCTGATACTGTAACTATGTCTTCAAAAGGTACTTCCACCTTTCTATGAATTTAGCCACTTCTGGATGGTAAGAACATTGAATTCCATAAGCACAAGCCCATTGCCTCACTTCTTTGGCTATAAAATATGTTCCTTGGTCAGAAGTAATGCTGTGTGGAATTACATGAAGATGTATAAGGCATTCTGAGAGTCCATGGATGGTAGTTTTGGCAGATGTATTATGTGCAAGAAAGGCAAATGCATATCCAGAATAAGTGTCATGCCAGTAAGGACAAAACACAGTCCTTTCCATGATGAAAGAGATCCAATACAATCAACCTGCCTTCAGGTTGCAGGCTTATTACCCCAGGGAATGGTGCCATATCCAGGACTCAGTGTTGATCTCTACTGCTGGCATATTGGGCATTCAGTAGTGGCTGAAGCTACATCAGCCTAAGTAAATGGGAGTCCATATTGCTGAGTCCTGGCATAACCTCCATCCTCGCCACCATGGTCACTGTTCATAAGCCCATTTGGAAATGACAAAGGTAGCTGAAAAAAGAAGTTGACAATAATCTACAGGACAGATCATCTTATCCACTTGATTGTTAAAGTCTTCTTCTGCTGATGTCATATTTTAGTGAGCATTTACATGGGATCAAAATATTTTTACATCCTTTGCCCATATGAAGAGGTATTTTCACATACTGTTTACCCAAATATCTTGGTCACAAATTTTTTAGTCATGTTCTTTCCAATTTCCTGACCATCCAGTCAGCCCGTTGGCTACAGCCCATGAATTGGTATGCGGTCTCACATCTGGCCATTTATTTCTCCTATACAAAATGTACTATCACATGCACTGCTCAATGTTCTGCCCACTGAAGATCTAGCTTCACTACTGTCCTTCAGGGATATCCTGGAAAGGGGCTGTAATGCTGCAGCTGTCCACTTGTGGGAGTGTTGGCACAATAAGCAGAACCATCCCTAAATCCGGTTCTTGTCTTCTCTTCCTCTGACAACTAAACATATGGTACACCTCATGAGGTCATATACACATGCTGGGAAACAGAAGCAAATATAGCAGGAGTAGGAGCCATGGGCATATAGACAACTTCCTCGTGTCACTAACTTGTAACCTCTGGATATATGCATATATATATATATA
>NW_022900951.1:74542336-74563424 GCF_012274545.1 Fukomys damarensis
GAAATTTTCATTTAATAATAGACTATTTCTGTGCATGTCTAAACTTATGATTCTATGGATCAGATAACACTCAGCTCATGATAGGCAGCCAAGTTCCAGGAGATGCGTTATCTGCTCAAGCAAGCAAGCCACATTTGGTACAGCAACTGCAATCAGAATCACCACTTGATTCAGTTTATGGTAATCTACCATCCTTATACATGACCCATCAGTCTTCTGCACAGGCCATATGGGAAAATTAAGTGAAGATGTAGTAGAGGCCACCAACTCAGCATCCTTCAAGTCCTTGATAGTGGCAATAATTTCTGCAATCCCTGCAAAAGTTTTTAGGTTTACTATTGTACCAAGCAAAGGCAACTCTAGTGGCTCACATTTAGCCTTTTCCACCACAATGGACCTCACACAACAGGTTAAGGAATCAATGTGAGGATTCTGCCAACAACTACTGCGTATATTTATCCCCATTGCCCATTGTTGAACAGGGGAAATGACTACAAGATGGATTTGAGGACCTACTGGACAGAATGTGTGTCAGACCTTTGCTAAAATTGTTGATTACCTGACCTCTATAGGTCTCTACCCTTGCTAGAGGGGACTGATGATGTTTTAAATGCCCTGGAATCAGTGTCAGTTTAGGATCAGTGTCTAGCACTCCTGGAAATGTCTGATCATTTTCCTTCCCCCAGTTTACAGTCACTTAGGCAAAACCCTTAGGTCCCTGAGGGGAAGGATGGGAGAAAGGTTGACTATATACATTTTGGTGCCCCTGGGTCCTTCCCCAGGGAGACACTCAGGTTCCTCTTCTCTCAAAGGGTTCTAGTTCTGTAGACTGACTCACATCTGGGAATGGATTGAGGGCCCATGATTCTCTGTTATTTTGATTTGAAGGTTTCTGTTCATTTGCCCTTAACTTTTTTGATCATATACATCTAGTAAAAATTTTGCATGCTTATCTATTTAACTTTTAGGAACACAGAGGCTAATCCCCCAGTGCCCTAAGTCTACATGTGTCAGACCATTCTTATCATTGTTCTGCTTCTAGTTTCCATTACCCTATCTTTGGAGATTAGTGCTGCCACTTGATTCTTGTAACTCCAGGATCCAATCAAACACATTGTCCTTAAATTCCCAAATGTTGGGAGCAATTCTACATAATTTTTGGGAAAAATCATTTCACAATTAAATTATGATTAGGTCTAGTTTTCCTGTGTACAAGAAGGCTATGGCATACAGAGACATAACTCCACTTTTGCCTCTGGTCACACCTCAGTGGTCCTGTGATGCTGTGACAATCCAGGGCACAGTTGCATTAACTGAAGACATCCTGGTTCCTTGAGAAACCAGTAAGTAGTAAGAGAAAGTTTTCAGCCGGGAAGGGACAAATTCCTTATCAAATTAACTCCTCCCACCTACTATTGTAAGAATGCATTCCTTACAGTCTTCCTCATTGTAAGAACCTAGTGACTTAACAACTTTATCAGAAAGAGATCCATATCAATGTAGGATTATTGCAGCCCCCTAAAGCTAATGCTCCCTCCAATTATTTTGTGTATCCAATAAATAGTGGCTAACTCAGAAAGCCTTTGTTTGCTCACTCTGAGGCACTGACTTCCCAGGCCTCCCATGTATTTTGAAATTACCCAAGTCTCTGTTGTCTTTTTTTCTTTAGCCCTTGCTGTCCCAGTTTCTAGGCAGTTGGAGGATTGATCGCCTTCCAATAAGTAAAGATGGTCCACACTGTAAGGACATACAGAGAAGGGCAACGATAGCATTCTACAGAGATGCCAGTACTCCCCTACTGTAGTATTGTTAATGCCAAAAAGTCAATCCAAATATTTTTTAATTGAGTTTATTGGTACATTTTAAGTATAGAGTACAGTTACATTCATTATTGGGATATTGCACCTTTACATGACAGGTCTTGGTTTTCATTTTTCCCCTTGTCCCTGCCCTCCCTTCACCCGCTCCTCCCCTCCCCATTTACAAACACTTTATTTCCATTTTTTCATTTTCTCACATTTTTTTCTTTCCCCTTATTACCTTTCCCCTACCCTTCCCACTTTCCCTACACCTTTAGCCCTTTTCTTCCCATTTCACAAATCCAAATATTGGCATACAGAGAAAACCAATTAATAGCAATAACTATACCCCACTGGCAAAAACAGCAAAATTGGCAAAAATAATAACATCAAAGACAAGTTAGATGCTGACATACCTTAAGAACCAATAATGTATCATGCTTATTCATAGAAAAGAGATCTATAATTTTAGTATAAACACTAAGACAAAATACTGACATACAGTAAAAATCCACTAAATGCAACAGCTATATTTCCAGTAAAAAAGGAAAGAACTGAACAGTAATAGCATAGTATTAACTATCTAAAGATTAATAAGGCTTAATGGTTAAACAAGTAAAGATAGAGTATGTGGGGGAATAGGAGGATGAAAAAATGAAATTTTGCAATTTTAAGCAACAGAAGTTGAGAAGAGAAACATGAGATTGAATATCCTATTAAAGAGCAAAAGAAAATTAATAGACTTAGATAACGGTAACAAAAAAACAAGAAAGGAAGAAAAAAGAGAAAATAAGAAAACAAAATAAGTAAGAAATTAAAATGGCAGAAAGGATAAAAAGAAAAAGGAAGAACCCCCACCCCCTGCCATACAAACAAGGAACAAAAATGATATGAGGTAAAAAAGAAAAAAAATTCCTGGGCTGGGGATTTAGCTCAGTGGTGTCGCTACCTGCCTTACAAGCACAAGATTCTAAGTTTGATCCCTGGTACCAAAAATAAATACAATAAAATTCCTCTGTATTTTCAGTGAATTATTTCTTTCTAGGCTTGTAATCCAGCATGCCATAGTTTTGTGGGCTTTTGTGGGCTTAGTTTTGTGGCCTGTTTTTTTTTTTTTGTACCCGGGATCAAATTTTGGTCCTTGAGCTTGAGAGGCTGGCGGCAGCACCACTGAGCTAAATCCCTGGCCCTGTGGCCTTTAATTTTGTCAGTTGCCTACACTCCTGCTCTAAGGGCTGCTTTATCCATGTACCCTTGGCTATGTCAATTATCCAAGTCAAGGTGTGTCCTTGCTCATGTTGGTTGATAGGGAAGAAAGCAGACCACTGCTCTCTTTGTTGGATATAGGCGGCTGGATTGGGATTAAATAAAACCTCTGGACTGAATGCCAGCATGTTTGGACCCAGTGGCCTATAAAAGGCATATATGCCAGACCTACCTTCCCACTACAGAAGGCAGAGCACTATACTGTGTTCTTCTCAGCCTGAGCTTAAATTTCTCAGGGGTTCTAGGTCTAGTCTGCACCCTCTCAAGGGTCATCTCCCATGGCAGTCTCTCACCTAGTTACTGTGATTATGCTATGCTGGAAACACCGAAGTGAAGTTGTTTTGTGGCTCAGTCTTAAGCAATCGACCCCTTCATTAAATGGTTCCTGATTAAACTCTTCCAAATATGGTGACTTCTCCCACTCTAGCGTGCATAAGTAGTCATTTTCAGAGTAAAGTCCCACACTGTTTTCACAGTTTACCATAGCCATGGGCTTTCTGGGGCTAGGCTGGTCTGTTGTTTCTTTCTGGAGTTGCTGACCCTCTTGGCTTACCTTGCATTTGTGGAGACAGAACTCCTTCCCTAGGAGCTGCGGAGAGCTTTCCAGTTGGTTTTGTTCTTTTCTCTGAGCTTTGATCTGCTTCCTTGGCTTCTCTATGGTTTCTAGTTTTCTTATCAGCTCCCTCCCTATTCCCAGAGATCTACGTTTTTGTTTCCTTCTTGACCAAGTTTTGTTTTCCATGTATCTTAATTCCATTTCCCAGAGAGGCTGTATTTTGCTGCTGAGTCTACTCTGACATTTCCCCCCCACTATCATGAGACAAAAGTACCTCCATGATCATTTTCTTTGTAGCATATAAGTATTTGACGAGTTTAAACGAGTGTGCCCCAGCAGGAATCTATCCATTCCTTTTCGTGTTCCACCCTTGATCTTTGTCACATCACCTGATATTTTGTATCTAAAATAAAGTTTATACCCTTCTGAAGAATAATTATAGGGAAGCTGTGCACATTGTGCACATGTTTTAAAACATTTGCTCTCTAGAGCAGACACACTTTTGTCTCTGTCTCTCTGAATCTGGACTCTCTCTCTCTCTCTCTCTCTCTCTCTCTCTCTCTCTCTCTCTCTGTCCCTCTCCTTAAAAATAACATGGCAGTGACTTGAAAGAACAATGGCAGTATAAAATCTACCCAATCCGTTTTAGATAATGTTGCTAGACATCTTTTGAAATTGGATTGTACTTGCAGTTTACGTCTTGTTATAGACAAATTTATTGAGATCTCACGAAGATGGAAAGAATGTGGGGAACTAAGAGTACAGATTATGTATTTTTGTCAACTCTATTCCACTTGAAGGTGACATGGAATCTCCAAATTACAGAGAATAATATAAACTTTATATTACAGTGTTTGAATTTCTAGGCATGCTGCTTTGATGATGAATCACCCAAGCTTTATAAGATGATTCATCACTAATTGCTATAAAAATAAGTTTAACAATTCATAGGCTCAAAATAATATTTGTTTCTTAGGTCTGTGTTTATTAAAACTATATTGTTTCACTATATATGAAAGCAAGTAAAATATAAAAGTTTTTTTCCCTATAAATAGCAGAACTTTTCATTCCTTCAATATTCTATTTTACCTATACCCATTAAGGTGAAAAAATTTTTTTTAGCAGAGGAAAAAATTGATGAATGATTTCCACAATCTCTTTTCAGGTTTATTTTGCATTAGTTCACAGAACCCAGGAAACAGATTATACAATACTGCTGATTTGTTACAAAGAATATTTAAAAGAATACAAATTAACAGTCCAATGAAGAAATACATAGGGTGATGTTTGGTAGACTCCTGGGCATAGAAACTTCTGAATTTCTGCCCCTGTAGAGTTGGGGAAGTGTCACTCTCTCGGCACATCAATTTGTTTTTATTCACAACCTGGAAGCATCCCTAAATCCCATACTTTTGGGGTATGGACATTTCATCATGTAGGCATGGAAAAATTATTAACTCCAGTTTCAACCACTCTCCCTTGTATGGAGAATTGGGAGAAATTAGGGCTGAAAGTGGCAAGCTTTGAATCATACCTTACGCTTTCTAGCTATCAGCTCGTATCCCGGAGCCAACCAAGGTGCCTCATAGAGTAAAACATTCAGAAAATTACAAAGGCTTTGGGAGCTCTGTGCCAGGAACTAGGAGCAAAGACTGATGTATCATTTCACACATACTTAATTCCTTACAGAGCTATGTGCTGTAAATTAAGTATGAAAGTCTAAGACATTGAAATTTCCAGTCACCTGGGGATTTTTCCATTCTAAGTCTCCATGTCTATGTCACAGATGAGAAAACCGAGACCAACATGGTTCATTAGTAAGATCAAGGTCACATCTGTGTTCAAAGACAGCTTTGTGGAGAAGCAGCAGCTCATAGGTTCACAATCTGTTGCATTGTCAATGAATAAATCAGTCTATTTTTTGTGGACTAGTACATTTTAGCTCAGCTCTAACATACCTGCCTGGGGTTCTTCTTAATCATTGTCACACCAAGACTGTTAATTGTAATGCCCACAGAATGGCATGTTTTTCCTTATGTGGTTCAGAAGCATGCTATGTACAAGGGAAGGTGCATACCGAGTAGCTAAATATATGGAACACTATGGGCTTTAAAAATCACTTTTTAGTAGTTCCAGCACTTACTGGAGCAAATCTCTTAACCCCTTTGAGCTTTAGTTGTCTCCTACTTAAAATGGGGATATCTTAACTCCTATGTCTGAGAATTTTGAAGCATTTGATGAATTCACATAGCACCTTGTCTGGCACAAAACGAGCCCTCTGTAAAGGCTTTAAAGAAATATGAGTACTACTGTGCTGGCAAAATATTCAATTGTGGAGCCATCTTTTGGCTGTTCCTCTATGAATGAATTTATGAGGGTTGCTTTGGTGTGTTTTCTGATATAAATGGATGAAGCACTTAGTTCCAAGACTAACACGATAAGAGTAGAACTCCTAAACAGAGTTATTTGTACAGGAGGCTAAATAACATTGTAATTTTGAAAAGCTACTTCAAAGTTACTGCAGCAAAAAACAGTAATGAGGTAGAGCTTCTTTTTCATTCTTCCATTTCATTATACATGAAAGTAGAAACAAAAAAATTTAAGAGAAATTACCCACTCATTTTATTGAAGCTTCCCTCTCACAGGACAGCCTCTAATTGCTTCTTGAATAGTTCCAGTGAGCTGCTTTGAAAATGAGACTTTATATTTCTAGAATCATTTTTCATATCTGTGACTGAGAAAGATATGAGGTTATAGCAAAAGTATGCTTGCTCTTTGGCTTAAAAGTCAAGCTTTTTCTCAACAGACTAACATACATTAAAACAAATAACAGGTCACAGACCAGGGAGAACTCACCCACTTTATCACTATACCTTGTTGTTAGTTGCCTTGGACCCTTTGTAATTTCTCTTAAGAGAGAAAATGTTGGAGCTGAAAGACATAGGATTAATTACTTTAACCTACTTCTCTTTACTAAAGTACAATTCCTGTGGATCAGTATTAACCTCACTGATGCTGAATAACAAAACAGCAGAATTTAGGCTTATCCACAAAGGTCCTGTCCTCATTATTGCTAACTAGATTCAAAACAATCCTTTTCTTGATGATGACCCCATCTTGGCCATCTTGTTATAATTTCAAAACAATATGAAGGCAGTTTTTTCCTAATTACCAAGGGACTCTTCATCATTATTTCAAAAGTTAGATCAAGAAAGGCATATCAAACTCTTTAGAAAACTGAACTCTAGAATATACAGCTACTGAAGATATACACTAGTGATTATATGAAGGTAACAAGGAAAGTCATTCCCTAGCCGAGAAGATAAATTTCCTCTAATCTTCCATGATGCTATCGTTTGGATCTTGAAAGTCTTCCAAAGATCCTTGTTTTAGGGGCTTGATCTCTGGGGTTGTTGCTATTGGAAGGTGATGCACTATTAAAGAGGTGTGCCTTAGTAAAAGGTATAGTTTATTGGAGACATGCCCTAGAAGGGGGGTGTGGGACCAACCTTGACCCCTCTTCTTTGCTCTCTTTTGCTTCCTGTCTATGCCATAAGCAACTTTGCTTCCCCATGCACTTCTACAATGGTATGCTGCCTCACTACAGACCCAAAAACATTGGAGCCAGTCAACCATGCACTGAATATCTAAAACTGTGCTTCAGATTAAACTTGTCCTAATTATAAATTGATTCTCTCAACTATTAGTTATTCAAAACTGACTAAGACATGAGATATAAATTTATTCCATTTGTCTAGGAAACAAATAAGATCAGAAGAATTCAGATTTTATTGTGGCTATTGGAAAATGCTTCTCTTCCTGAAAAAAAATGGCAGAGATGTGTAAGGAAATGAAGCCAAGGTAAAATACAGAACAAAAAGTGGGATGTGTGGATTTGAAGTCCTAAGGCTTTAACAGCACACAAAAGCCTGCCCAACCATAAAGCATCCAACTGCTAAGCTATAAAATTTGCATCAAGTTCCTGTCTTTTATATAGTAGTTTCCTCTTTTCCTGAGGGCATACATTATAAGATCCCCAGTAGATTACTGAAACTGAATAGACTAAACTATATATACTGTATGTTTTGTACAATTCATACCTATGGTAAAGTTTAATTTATGAGTTAGGTTCACTTAAGAGATTAAAAGCAATAACTATTGTAAAATAGAATAATTATAAGTATACTAAAATAAAGGATGTAAATATGGTTTCTATTTCTCTCTAAAAATATTGTAGTGTACTTAACCCCTTTTGTGATGATGTGAGATGATACAATTAAGCAAGATAAAGCAAGGCAAGTGGTGTAGGCATACAGAATTAGGCAGTCACATAAAGATTAGTTGAACACAAGCACTACAACACTGCCACAGCCCATCTGGTAATGGAGTTGGCTTCTAAGTGACTAATGGGCAGGTAGCATATATAGTGTGGAGACACTAGTCAAAGGGATAATTCATGCCTTCTGAGGGATCATGTGAGATTTCATCATGCTACTCAAAGTAGTGTAGAATTTAAAACCTACCAGTTTTTCATTTCTAGAATTTACATTTAATATTTTCAGACCCTGGAATTGCAGAGTGCAAAATTGTAGATAAGGGGGAAACTACTGCAAAAACTTTTTTAGACTTTTTGCTGAAGTTCAGTAGTAGCTATTTATGTCTTGTGTTTTTGTGATAGTATGAGGAAAAATCTTACCAATTCTAACCCAAATGTTCACTGACTTGGTAACTTCCAACTGTGTAGAAGCAAGGTTTTAGCCTCACAACCTACAAATGTTCTCCAGTTATTTCTGAGAATTCACAGTAATCCTCTTGACTCCACAAATCAGCCTATAAGTTACTGTCATTGGTGTTTTCTACTGTATTCTTCCTCTCCTACTCTCATTTGTCTGTTTCCCCTCCTCTTAAAATGTTCTATAAAAATCTTATTGCTGTTACAAACCATAATGATAATATTATTGTCCATGTCAAGAATGTTGTCTCTGGGTTCCAGGATTATATTTTGTTTTCAGCTTCTGCTTCTAAGCTCCTCTCTGAGTGGAAACATCAAAACCAGTCCATAAGACCTAGTATAAACAGAGCTCATTTAATCCCTGTGTGTCCCCTACTCTAGTTATCCTAGTGTCCCCTTTCCTAAACAGAATTTTTTCTTCCCTTACCAAATTGCAAAACAAAAACTTATGCACTTATAACTAGAAAGTATACCTGTGCATAATGGGTGATGAAGTATGAAGAAAAAGAAATAAAGAAGCTAATTTCATAGACCATTTTCTGTAGCTTTAACACAATACCTAAGGTTGGGTAATTTAT
Organism: Fukomys damarensis; assembly: GCF_012274545.1. NCBI lineage: Eukaryota > Metazoa > Chordata > Mammalia > Rodentia > Bathyergidae > Fukomys > Fukomys damarensis. The sequence continues at coordinate 74,551,268 of NW_022900951.1, forward strand.
AAAGAAAAGAGGTTTGTTTTGGTGCATTCTTCTGTAGGGCCAAGAGCATGGAGTCAGCATTTGTTCAGCTTCTGGAGAGGGACTCATGTCAAAAGAAAGAAAATAGGCTCATAGGAAACTCAACTTGCTCTATAACAACCTGCCGTCGTGGTAACTAGCCCACTCTTGCAGGGGCTATATTAATTTCTTCATGAAGATGAAGCTTCTGTGACCTAAATTTATCTTTAAGGCCTCACCATCTCTCAACACTGTTACATTGGGGACCAAACCTCCACCTGAATTTTAGTGGAGAAAAACCACATTTAAAACACAGCAACCAATAAATAGACACTAGACATTTCTTTGACCAAGCCTCAACCTGAATTTTAGTGGAGAAAAACCACATTTTATACCACAGCAACCAATAAATAGACACCAGACATTTCTTTGACTGCCTGAGTTATTCCAAATGGCCAGCTTGAGATGGATAATTCATGTATCCTCTCTTGAGCAGAGAAACAGTATCCACATAATTGTGTACATTTAGATTATACAGGTTAATCAAACATCAACATTTTCATCTTTCTTTGGTTTGCTGTCTAATGCAGCTCATAGGCTTTTTGTGGCTCTCTGTGGCTCAATTCCCAAATGTTGGATATCATTTTTATAGAATCAAACGGTAATGGCAAGGTTACCTGACTTTTCAGAGGTGTTTAAGGATTTGAAAACTTCCAATAGCTCTAGGTTCTTTAGCTGAGGAAACTGAAGTCCATACATCTCCCTATCTTCTTTGCCAGTATTTAAGATATAGTCTAGAAATTAGATGGTATACACATATCCAGTTAGAGGTACATAGGAGGCACTCAATAAATATCTATTGAATCCAATTGAATTGGTGCATGGCATTTTTTCTCTGTTTTTAATTTAGTATATAAAACAAAACAACTCACGAGCTCAGGGTATGAGTATTATGAATGCATTTGTTCCATTTGATTGGAACAACTAAAAATGTTAAAGCCACAGATGTGCTCAAGGCTATACTACAGAGATGTTGATGCAATATTGATGTCTGTGCTGTATTATTTGAGTGTAATTCAGTGATTTGGGGAGGTGGATTTTTGCTGAAGACTGGAAGCATGAGTATATTAATGGTAATATCCCTATCAACTCTGGCAGCAAAGGATGTGGATGCTTTGAATTATTGAAAGAATCTCAACTTTCCTAGTGATTTCAAATCTGAGTGATGTTCTAAAATTTTTTTTTAAGATATAGAGGAGAAGCTATAAAGAATAGTGATCCTTGTTCACTGTGCAAAGAAACAAAATAAAAGTATTTAAAAATAAACAAGAACTTTCAAAGAAATTCCCTACTACCACCACAATAAAAAGAAAATCAGGGCCAGGAATTTAGCTCAGTAGCACTGTGCCTGCCTCATAAGTGCTAGGTCCTGAGTTCAATCCCTGGTACAAAATAAAAAAAAAAATCAGAAGGTTAGCAAGCTACTTTTTTTTTAATACCATCAAGTTCACCAGTGGAGTAGGAATAATAAGCAAGGGTGTGTTTTAGTTATACTATACTAAAGATTAACAGAGCTAGACCACAAATAGAATGATTATAGGCCAAGAATAACTTGATGCTTGGGAGTGGAAGAAAGGCTTTAAAATGATGAAACCTCCATAAAAATTCAGGGCCGGAAGATTAAATCCAAACTATTAACATCCAGTAAAAAAGAAAATAAAGTAGTGAGCTTCAAGCTGGAAACACTTCAAAATAAAAATTTCACTGAAACTGTTTCCTGAATGAGAGAAAACGAGTGTTTCACTTTTTAGAAAACAAAGAAAACTCTTAAGAAGAGAAAAGGGGAACCCTGTGGCCATGTCACAGAGGGGCTACTTAATTGGGAGAAGTATATGGAGTGATGTTTATGTTAAGGGAACAGCTGAAAAATGACTGGTGTTAATTTACTTTTCATAACTAATCTTACTGTGAATAAAAAGACAAACTTTAACAAAATCTTGTGGGAGAAAATACTAGAAGTTCTGACCAGGAGAAACAGATATAAATATCTGCTGTGCTATCCAGGGGAGAAAACAACTTGACAAAAGCACCATGAGAGGCAAGAGTGTTGTGTCAAAATATTTTCTATAAATAAAGAGAACAAGAGTGAAAATCATTAGACCATTGATTGAATATAAGCCAAAATGTAGTGCTGATATAAAAAGAAAAGGGCGAATCTGGGCTAGAAGAAGGCATATGAATAGTTGGGTGACTGTCTAGGGACCTGGAGGGTGAATTTCACTTCATATTAACTGAACCCTAGAGCAATGTCCCAGGCCTTTCCCCTATAGTATCTTCTGTTACCTTTGACCCTTCCTCAATGAAGTGGTGGCTGTGGAAACTGACCATAACCTAGGTACTAAGTGGCAGGTCTAAAACTCAGCCCAAATCTGACTGTTAAAGCCTTTGTTTTCTTTATCCAATGTTAATTAACTAAAATGCACAAGATCACCCTTTCAATATTTTCACAGCAGAGGAGTCATCAGAAAGTTTTCATTTCTCATCTCCACAAACCCAATGTCATTAAGAACAGAATAAGGAGTGCTTCAAATCAGTACATTTAACATTGAAAAGTGATTAAGAAATTCTTACACAGAAGAAAGGATAGATCTGGGGATGGCCATAGAGAGAGCAAAATACTCCATCTCTGTATACACTGTAGTTTACTAGATAATGGAGATGGGGTGTTCTTAATTGTTAAAAGAGAAAGAAAAACTGGATTTTAATATAGAACATCAAAAAGAATGTCATTATAAAGAAGTGGTCTGTATAACAAAGCGATTCCTATTTTTCATAGGGTAGTTTGTACTAATTTGATATTATGACAAGTACTTTACAGCAAATCATTTCCTACAACAATTTTCCTTTAAATTTTATATTAATCATTCTTTGTAAAGAAGAGATGACAGACAACTTGGCTGTGTTTTGTTTTGCTGCCATATATAACAAACACCCTTTCATTCACTTTTCCTATTTGCAATAATAGCCTAACTGGTTTCCTTGACTCCAGTCCAGATACTCTTTGTTATATCCGTCATATCACTGCCAGAACAAACTGTGTAAAATGCAAATCTGACAGTGTCATTTTCTTGCTTTGAATTTGTCAATGACACCCCACTGCTGGAGCTTGCTTTTCCAGACTCATCTCTAGTTGTTCCCTCAAGCACTCCTCACTTAAACTGTACCAAATTATTCATTGTTTCCAAAGGAAGGAAGCAGGGGCACTGCCTTTGTGCAAGCTATTGTCCGTATTCAAGATGCCTTTTTCTGACCTTAAACAGTGTTTTTTTTTTTAATTGAGTTTATTGGTACATTCCAGGTATACAGTACAGTTACATTTATTACTGGGATCCTGTACCTTTACATGACCAGTCTTCGTTCTCATTTTTTCCCCTTGTCCCTGTCCTCCTGATGATGCCATCTTTCCATTACGTAAAATGACAGATTCTTGGTGAAATATTCCATAGCCCATCACCCAGAATCATCATGAATATTTATACATTTTCAGAGTCGTACTCATGATATCTAGATGTGATATATATGAATGTGCGCTACTCTATTGAAAACTTGTTATTCATTAGATAGTACATTTTAAAATTAAGGGACTAATAGAGTTGTTTCCTCACCTTTGCTAGCATAGCAGTGGCATTCATTTATTTAACAAAATTTTAATTAAGTGCCTATAAAATGCCTTATACTATGTCAGGTACTGAGAATGCAACAGTGAAAAATTAGACATGGTAATTTTCCACAGTACATTATGTTGGGGATACAAACAATAAAACCAACAAAATTAAAAAAAAAACGTAATAAACCTCATTTTACTAGCAAATAAAATAACAGCATTTTATGATAAGTATCTATAAAACAACAAAACAAGGTGATAAATAGTGCAACATTTTTTTGAAATATGTTTTTATTGTGATTACATCAGGTACAGACCCACTTTCTTACACTTCTTAATCATACCATTACATTATATTTCCTACCTATCTCATATCTAGTGGGGACATGTAACTAACTCTTACCAATGGAATATGAATTAAGGCTAAGGGCGTCAAAGCTTGGCTGGGTCAGGTAAGAAAAGATTCTCAATCTTCCCTTGTCACTCAGTTGGTGGCAGAGAACCCAGTAAATGTCTATGATGAACTTGAGGACAGCAGATCACATCTGTCATGGTTTGTGTCTACGTGTCCCCACAAAGACTCAAGTGGTCATAGAGCTTTTTCAGAAGTGGTTGAATCTAGAGTGTGTGATGCTGGGATTAAGGGTGTGTGATTACTAAATCAGTCCACTGATTAGCTTGGCACCACCCTAATCCCACTAGTGTGGACAGGATAAAAGGAGCAGAAAGATGTTGTTAAGGTTCCTTGTTGCTTTTGCTACCTTGTGTATGCCACAAACTGTTTCTCCTCTGTGACACCCCTCTGCCACACGCTATTCTGCCTTGAGCCAGCTGATTACGGACTGAAACCTCTACAAACTGTGAACTAAGTAAACCCCAACCCTTTAACTTTGGGTGTCAGATATATTTTCTCAGCAATGAGAGAAAAGTACCTAAGACAACATCACAGGAGAGCCAGGATTCCCAAATGGCTTTGTAGAGGCTTCTTGAGGATCATGTAATTAGACTACATAGTGAGTAAGAAATAAATCTACTCTGTTTAAATTGATGTATAGAAGTTCTTTGCTATAACAGACTGCCTTGGCATACAGTGATCAGCAAACTTCCATGACCAGGTTTAAAATGGGTTTAGAGACAAGTTTGTGGGTATGTCCATAAAGTACCTTTTCTCTCTTCGAAGCTGTCCTGAAGAATTTTGATCCTCCCGATTCAACATGTAGGTTATTCAGCTTTTCTCATGACATGACCAATGCTAAATTATGGAAATGACATATCCTGCCAAGGCAAAGAACTCTCATCTATTCCACAGAAAATCTGCATGGTTAGATAAACACATTTTCTAACTGTATGTATCTTTCTAATATATACTAATGAATTATTGCTCTATATACTTTTTGTAGTGCTTTGAATTTTTTTTTTTTTGTACCAGGAAACGAACTCAGGTCCTTGCCCTTGCAAGGCAGGTGGCAGAACCACTCAGTAAATCCCTGGCCCATGTAGTGCATTATTCTTTTTACAACCACTAAATGGCACTGTATGTCAGTTGAAAAGTTGAAGCAAAACAAGATGAAAGATTTGACCTCTGTCTTGTTGTGCTGACCCATTTAATCACACACTTTTACAATGGGAACTAAGATGGGTAGAAAGATGGATTCTGTCTGTCAATTCATTAAGTCCCATTCAATCCATGATTTTTCACTATTCTTGGTTCATGACATGCAGGCTAATTTGGTAAAGCATTACCAATTACAGAGGAACATTTGCTTAGACTGTGACAAAGATAAGGTGGCTGCTTCCAAGTTGAGTCACACATGTTCTTGAATCCAGAATATTGCCTCTGACACACTTTACCTAGACTGGGTAATTTTTACTGGATGAAAACTTCAGTATAATAATTTCATTAAGTACCCATGTGCCTACTAGAACATGTTTAAAAAGTAAATGACTTCAATAAATTGAATGAACATTTGGCATTTGAGAATATAGACACAAGTAATGAGGATCTAAAGTGGATAGGGAGACCATGCAAACTATTCTTGTGAAAGAGTTCAAAACATCAAAGTTTTCAAATTTTTGAACATTATAGTTAGAAATTTGATTAAATATTTGGAAAATGAACATTTGTAAGTATGATGAATAGAGATGTGATAGATTATTTACTTATCATTTTCTTTGGGAATAGTATGCTGCTTAAAATGCTCTAAGGGTATTTCAAAACAAAGCTAAGCAATGTGATCCAACTGCAGCTGAAAGGAAAAGTACAGTAACTGGTAGCCAAAATTGACAGGATGTCTAGAGCTCTAATCTTCCAGGAGAAATCAGTGACAAATTCTTCCAGACATTTGGCTGTAGACATTTACCAGAGCACCAACTTTCTACTGGACTCAGTGAACCCATATTCATAGATCCTACTCTGGTCATTCCTATCCTATAAATCAAAGGCAGCAAACTGCTGAATAACAAGCCTGATTGCTGAAATAAAACACACTTATTTGAATTCTAGCTATATCACCTAATACTATGTGACCATGAACATACTACTCAGCCTCTCTGAGATTTAGCTTCCTTATCTTGAAATGGGAGTAAAAATACCTATTTGCTGAGTATTAAATTACCTACATGGAGCAATTATCTGGACAATGACTAGAATGTTTTGAGAGTTCAATAAATGGTGGATATTCACAATGCACTCTTCAAAAATGACCTGTACTTCCTCTCCCATCTCTCCTTCCATTATCAATACTCATGAATATGAGCTTGGGAATTTTAGCAAATGGGCTAAGCAGTTTTTGGATGCATGCCCAAAGTTAAGATATAGGAATTTCATTATTTCAAAATATTTCAAATCAATGTCAGGAAAGGAAATAAATGTCAGGAATTATAACGAAATAAGATTATGTGGATAAATAAATTGTCTTCATTCACAAAAGGTAAACATGTCATAGTCTTGAATAAAATCACAAATGTGATTAAAATCTCAGAGAATAAGCAGAATTACTTAAATTTCATAACTCTATATTTGATAATTATGATAATCTACTTATTCAAAATTGTGTGTGAAGGCATAATTGTGGAATTTTCTTGCTAATGATGCTAAAGTACTAATAAAAATCCTTTTCAATAGCCCATGATTGCTTAATATATAACCAATCTTAGTGGCATTTCATTAATACTAGTTGAAAGGGGAACAAATTTTTATAGTTAAGACTTAAATTATATGGAAGAGTTCAAAAATAACAGCTGTAAAAACAGAACTGGTCTTTTTCCCTATTATATGAAATAGCTTAATAGATTTTCATTGACAGGTCCTTTGTATATAAGGCATACTGGGAATTTCTCTTGCTCAACATCAAATCCTCCTGCCAAATCTCCCACCCAGAAAATCTGAAGGACTAAGCAGGCTTTGACTAATTTAATGCAAAGGTCACCTAAAAGTGCTTTGTCTTCGGCCAGCTTCAAACCTGCAAATGTCCCTCATTTCTGGCTCTGGGGATTCTTGATTGTTTGCAGAAGTATGCTCAAATAAGTATTTGGCATTCAAATAAAAGCAACCTGGAAGTAGGATGGAGAAAGTTAATATCTTTTAAGTCAATCTTTACCAGTGAGGAACAGAGGTGATATTTAAAGGCACTTTTCCTTTTCAGAAGATGATCTTGGGTTGCATTTTATGTAGTAAATTAGATGGGTCCTCATGATCAAACACCTACATAAGTGGTCCACCACCTGATTACATATTCTTGAATTGGTTCCCTCTCCTTTGTTTTACGCCCTTTATCCCTCTTCTCTTCCTCTTCCATCGCATGCTCTCATAACCACACATATTTAAACTTTTGTTTCTAATTCAGGGCAAAACTAGGCTAAGGTATTTTCACATGAGAAATCTTTCATTGCATAAAAACAACTCAATATCAATAAAGGGAAGACCCAAATACAATTCATGCAGTCTCTGTAGTTTGCATTACTCAAAAATAAAGCAAGCTTATTATGATTTCTTTAGTTTTATCTGTATATAACATGTGAAGTTTTCTTTATTGTACAGGGATACAGAATAAAGTAGAGATTGATTGTAGGGCACTAAAAAAGCTCATGCAAAGGCTCAGTGTTCTAAAATCAATGCCCTTGCTCATGTACTATGCCAAGTTACCATAGTATATTACCTTTGTCAATAGTAGTTCAACCAGCTACCTGGCCAAATTTTGGTGATATTTTCACACCATGTGATAATGGCTATGATTCTTGAATGACCTTACAATGAGTCTTGGAAAATTTGACACAAAGCAAAGGAAGGAGAACACACAAAGGTCACTGCTTCTACTCACCCAAATTACCTGTCTTAAGAGATCTACTTGGCTGTGAAATAACAAATTAAACTGCATCCAACTGTAGCAAAACTTTATTTCAAATACTATAGACATTGACATTACAGTGTGATTATGATGTCTGTAGGAAATTGTTGAGAAATACATTTTTTCTCATTAACCAACTCTGAATGTTTGGCCATGGGTTCTTAGGTCCTTTATGTGAAGTTTCTGGTGCTCAATGAGAGAGAGACTACAAAATCAATTAATGTACTTTTACCCATTGCTGATTTAGGAGCTTTCCGGTTGTCATCTAAGGGATTTCATCCTCACTGAAATCTATCTAATACATGATAACTTTAACATAAGTTTCATATCTTACAAACCCTGGCAGGTTCATCATCACAAAAATCCAAGTAGGTTGTATTTTCTGAAAAAGGTGTCTTGCCCAATTGAAGTCATCATCAAGGAACATAACTTCCAATCTTATTCTCTTATTCTTATTATGCAGTTTCTTCTAAGTTTTAGTTTCCTAGAAAACCCAGAAGTGCTAGAGTTACTAAATGAATATTAGTGTGAAGCTGCAAGTGCACATATGTGTCTGTGATAATTTTTATCAACTTTTGGGTGGATTATGCTATTAGACTGATTTATTCATTAGAACAATTGGAAATATAGACAAACTATGTTACAGGTGATATCCTCTAACAAACCGCGCCCTAAACCTCAGAGGAGATTCGCAAAATTCAGTCAAGTTTTAGTTATATCAAATTACAGTGTCTCTGTTTACCTCGATCTACATGACTTGGATTAAATAGAATAAAACTGTCATAACAAGCCAGTCCTGGTATGGTGGCTCCTGCTTGTAATCGCATCACTCAGGGAGGCTGAGGTAGAAGGACCACAAATTCAAACACAGCCTAGGAAAGTTAGTGACATCATGAGCCCATTTCTCAACATAGATACAAACGTTAAAAAAAGGGTTAGGGATGTAGCTCAGTAGGAAGGTTCTGCATTCAATCCCTAGTATGGCAAAAAGTGCCATAATGTAGAACATATGGTGGTATATTTAGTTTGGACATTCCTCATAAATTATCTTCATTGCAAAATATTGGGAAAATTTGCAATGAAGATGAATGATCTAGTAATCCTTGAGTGCATATGTTTTGCCCCTTAAGAAGAACAGAAAGAGGCTGAGCTAAATATTTTCTCATATTTTTAAATTTTGCTAATGATTTTAACACAAGTTTCTTGTGGGGAGGCAGTGGTCTTTCTCTCCATGATACATAATATGTTTATTGCTTTGTTTGTTTTTTTTTCTGATAGACATGTCTACACTGCAAGAAATCTAAGATCCTGTGTATTTGAAAATTAAAGAACAGCAGCAAAGAGCCAGATGCTGCAGTTATAAAAGTTGCAAAGGTATCATAAACACCAGGTGTGCCATATAAATGCACAGGTTTTTTACCCTACCACACTATTATCACATGGTTCCAACATCTGTTCATTCCTGTCTGGGCTTCCCACAGACAGTGTTTATTAAAATCAAATATGCACTAGCTTTCACTTATGTGCCTTGAGCAGAAAGTGCCACAGTGGCCTTATTATGGAGTGTTAGTGAGCCGATAAAAATTGATTTTTATCAGTAAACTTACAATTATCCTTACAAGCTAATATAGTAGCTTATGGCTTTGTTGTGCCTTCTATTAATTACTCTGTGATTTCTAACAGAGAGGAGCTAGTACAGAAATTTTTTCCCAAATTCCAAATAATTTGAGAATAAGAGAATTTATATTCAAGACCATTATCTAAAGAAATACAATCATCTTATTTTCTACAGGAGAACATATAACAAGGTATAGATGAATATATCCAAGTGAACATTTTATATAACTATTCTATTTTACAGAAAATTAAATGAAAGATTATATTATAAAATGACATATTAGAAGCAAACAACCTAGTATATAAGAAATAAGAATCGTCTGGAAATTAAGAGCCATAAACTCTGATTCTTAATCTATCCTTGCATCCCTTAGGCCTTAGTTTTCTCATCAGGGAAGTGAATAGGTGGGGCAATTTGTACTACATTTCTTTTCAGTTTTGATGATTTATGACTAATAATAACTTTTAATGACAGATCATTTTTTTCTTTGGCCCTTGATTTGATAAATTCTTCTGTTTTGTCCTCATTTTCTTCTTAATGGAAAATAACCACATTGTGTCTGAAATATCTCCAACACCAAGCGAGTACAATTTATATTAATGAGTACTTTGCCAGGATTTTGTTTTTTTCTTAATCCTTAAAAAGAGGCGTGAGAAACAAATGAAGTATCAAGTTAAATGTTGGAATAATAGGCTATTTGAACAAAAATAAAAGCCTCTATCTAGCTGTATGATACGTAAAAGTAAATTCCAAATGGGAGATGGTTTCTAAATGTAGGAAAAAACCCCATGTACATAAGTGAGAGAATTCTTTACATATTGCCTCAGAAGCCCCTTTGTTGATGGCCTCTGCTGAAAAGAGCTACCTCCTTCAAGCCATGAACTTCCCAGAACAGTCCATGTCCAGGACTGATCAAACGCAGAAATGCACAAGCATGGTTTTTCATTCCAACTCCAGAAAATTCTGAATGGGCATTCTAGCCCCAAGATGCAGTGAAGTCAGCTGAGGTTGTCATTGGGCCATCATGGCAGCTCATCTTCTTCCTTTGACCACTTCTCTCTCTTTCATTTTATAGACGCTAATGGTAAGAACACATGTTCAACCTGGGCTTGGTGGTGCATACCTGTAATCTCAGCTACTAAGGGCATGGAGGCAGGAGGATCACATGTTTGAGACCAACTTGAGCAACTTAATAAGACTGTATCTCAAAGTAAAATTAAAGGGGCTGGGGATGTACAAGTAGCTTAGAGGTGGAATGCTCTGGGTTCAATCCCCAATATCAGAAAAAAAAAATCAAAGAACTCTCTTGTCATAAACATTCTGAAGGCCAAGTTCCTCTCACATCCTGCATATTGGGCACCACAAGCTGCTAGAACATATTAGAATATAATGATAAATTTGTTCTTTAGAACATAGAAGTCAGAAGCTATAAAGGAAGAAAAGATGTGACCAAATTAAAATTTAAAACTTCCTTTAATATTACAAATGACATCCTAATTAAAATGAAAAGACATATATTATATAAACTATGCAGTCATGAAAGTGGTGACAACCTGTCATTTGTGACATCATGGATGGAACTGGAAATCATTATGTTAAATAAGAAAAGCCAGGCATAGAAAGAAATGTACTGAATGATCTCATTTATTTGTGGAATATAAAAATGTGGATATGATAGAAATTGAGAAGACTTTTCCAACCAGAGGTTGGAAGGAGAAGCAGAAAGAAGGAATGGTTGATCAATTGGTACTACATTGCTGTAAGATGACACAAAGAAGTTCTATTGTGCTATTGCACAATAAGGTGTATATAAGTAGCATTTATGTATTGTATATCTCAAAAAGCTAAGATTTTAAATGGTCTCATCACAAAGAAATGATAAATATTTAAGGTGATGATAGGCTAATTATTCTGATTTGATCATTACATAATACACATATATACCAAAGCAATAATTTAAAACATAATAGACAAAGAATCCATATAAATAATTGCTAAAGAACACCTATAAAATAGTAAGTAAAAGGCATGCCCCCAAAGGCTAAAGAATTTTATATTTCTTTTTTTAGTTCTGAAAATGATTGACTCTACACTAATTGTACTCCATCCTGATCCTCTTTCACATAAATGTCTTGAAAACTGAATAAGTGAAGTGAGCTATGGAATCTCATAGAAAATGATTCATATTCTATTTTTTGGATACATGTTCACAAGATTCATTTTATACCCGCCCCCCGGAAGGCTATAGTCCTCTAAGAGTGAATGGAATATGCAAAAGATGGGAATGAGCTTTCAAAAGTGGGAAGTAAAGTTTTCAAATATGAAAACATCTCTGAGGCCATTTCTTCAGAGAACTGAGTAGAAATTTGGAAATGCTGGTGGTGTGCTTCGGTTGTATAAAGAACTTTGTTTTGGTCTGCGATCACCCGGCGGCGTGCGCGCGAGCTCCCGGCCTGCGCGACAACAGACCCAGGAAGGAAGGTAGCCGTGCGGGCGCCCTTGAAACACCCACACGACGCCCCCCCCCGCTCT
>NW_022900951.1:74568658-74573212 GCF_012274545.1 Fukomys damarensis
AAAAAAAAAAAAAAAAGAACTTTGTTTTGTGTAAACCAGTTTAAAATAAATGTGTTGGGATATGAGGTTTACACCTTCACCCATTCCTCTCTGGTGCTGAGTCAATTCCTTTATTCTCTTGTAAAATCCCCTGCTCCTTTGAAGTTCTTGCCCTTTAGCTGTAACACAAATAGTCCCTTTACTGAGTACTTACTGCCCACTGTCTCAAGTTTCCTAGGTGAAAATTTTACATTCTCACCCCCCATTAAGTCTATTGGTACATTTTAGGCATACAATACAGTTACATTCATCATTGGGATCTTGTAGCTTTACATGATGTATCTTGTTTCTTGTTTTTTGCCCATTCCCCTGCCCTCCCTTCAGTCCCCCCACCCCGCCTTATTTGCAAAGACTTTGTTGCCATTTTTTAAATTTTCTTATATCTTCTCTTTTGCATTCTGTTCTTCCTAAATTCTGTTGTCATCTGGGGACATCAGGGCTTGTTTGAGTAATCCTTCAAACTTTAGGTCAAAGTTTCCGTATTAGTGTGTGCATTTGAAACGCCAGTAAAAGTTTTAAAAAGTGCACATTCCTGTTTGACCCACTACAACAGAATCTTCTTAGTAGGTGCCCTAGTTTCTGTAACTTCCAAAATTCAACAGAGGCGATTCTGATACCATCAGAACTGTGAGTTGCACTTAGTTTTGTACTTTGTCTGTCTCTCCCTCTGCTATTACATTCAACTTCCATGGCTATATGTTATGTACTTTACTTGAAATATCACCATGTATAAAATCTTCAACTATACAAATGCATTCTGTGGATATAACTTCCAAGTTTCCAAGTCATCCTCTCTCAAGTCTACTACAGCCAATTTCTTTCATTCTTTTCGCACTTTACTGGCCTCAGAAACGTCATATAACCTTTCCCTACTTATGTACCCATCTAGAAAAACTTCAACCTTCAGCTATGCAAAACTGTCTTTGTACTGTCTTTTCTCATTCTGAATAATTCTCCACCTTGCAGCTGAGTAACTTTTTCAAATACGAATTCCAGAACATGGTCCTGCATCCCCCCCACATACAGCAAATTGCCTTGCATAAGCCTTCAAATGGTTTCCCATAGCTTTTACTCTGTAACACATCATCCAACTTAGCTGTAACTGGTGCCCCGTGTACATTTCTGACCTTAACTTCTACTTCTTTGTTGGAACTCTATGCTGCATCCACACTGACAGACTTGTACTTTTACCCACACTCAATGTGACACTTCTATTTGTGAATTTGTTCCACTACCTGGAAAGCCCTCAGCTCCCTTTGTATGTCAGCTCCTCTTTATCCTTTAAAGATTTGTCTCAAGCGGCACCTCTTCCTGATGAAATCTCAAAGGTGAGACAGGTTTTAAAAGTCAAATTCTCTATGTACTTAATAATAAGTTTGGTACTTGGGCCCTGAGAGATATTAAAATATAGAGCAATCAGATACCAGTGAGTGCTGGTTGTATATCAACCCTGCTAAGACTGTAAAATAAATACCATGCTATTTGAAAAGATTGTCTCCTTTCCTGTTTTCTCTTCTCCCCATTTGCTCCACTTTTCAGAAAAATTGTAGAAAATTTAGCTGGGCGAGAATGAGCAGCTGAAACCCTCACTATGCACCAATACAAATATTAATAGAATTTTCAAGACTTAACTTTTTCTGTCCTCGTGCATCATGGCTAGCAAGTTCTCTCAGACCCCTTCTGTATTCTTGCCTGCTGCATTCTGGTGATCAGTGTCCTACATGCAAAGGTAGGCCCTGGTATAGTAGTACTTTCTTTGCAAGAATGATGACTAATTACAATTTCTCAGGGATACACACATATAAATCAAAATACAAGTTCAATATATTATCCAATGATTAAAAAGGGATTTGTTAGACTAAAATAAAAATCTAAAGTTAGGTATGTGTTTCTTTTTCTCCACTTTTTTTGATACACTATAACTGTTTTCTGAATATGCCCTTTGTACCTATGGAGAATGTTATATTTTATCTGTCTACTCATGGTGTTTAAGATGTTACTAGATTATGTAATAGCTGCTTGATAAATATTTGTTGATTGAATAAAAGGATGAATAGATCATTTTTAAATAGAGATGAGCAATTATTATTTGGTGGAGGAAAATAGACACAAAAGGAAGTGTTACACTAAAAACAAAAAAACTACAACAGTAGAATAAACCTTTAGTAGTGTTATCTCAAGTGTCCCAATGAAGAATTTGTTCTTTTGTACTGTGTAAACTCAATTGTGTGATGCCCACCATGAAGTTCCATACTGCTTACATTCTGTTCAAAGAATTGTTCTGCATAAAGACTGGTTTGTGTGCCTATTTTAAAAATTTAATTTTAAGTAACAGCTGAATTAGTCTTTGAAATGGAAGCTTCTTTTCAATGTTCAGTATAGGTGGAGGGAAAGTATCCTGTATTCATTTGTATGTTTAAAGCAGGAACCCAGAAGGATATTCTGTGCATGTCTTGCAAAGAATAAAGTGAATATTAATATTTTCCCTGTTATCATTGTTTTTCCTTTGCTTGTATTCTGTATTGCAGAATTTGTGGCTATTTCTTGATGGGTTTCAGGCTGCAGTTCATTACGATTACAGCATTGGTTCCCTCTTTTGAGAATTTCACTCCTATCTTTCACTAGCAGGCACATAACAAGGTGAATGTGCTTCTAAACCATTGTTATACTTACTTGAAAATTATAATGACTGAATTATCTGACGCTGTTCTGTCTCTCTTGTCAAATAAATAAATTAACCCCTAAATCTCATCTGGAGCAAAACCAAAGTCAGTCTTTGTAATAGCTTCTCCAAATTAAAATATAGAGGTTACCCTTGGTATTATTTTAAGCAGAGTAAAATTCTGAATTTAAAATATCAGAAAAATATTATAGAGATTCAACCATGAAATAAAACTCTTTTATATTTTTCCTTAGGTACCTTTTCGTATGCAGGGTATGTCTCTATTGATAAGTTATCTTTTATTACATAGCTTTTGGGGAGAAACCAAGCTATCTGGAGCACTACAAGGGTCAAAGAAGCTAAACTTGTGGACTAAACTTGCAAAAATGTTGCATTGATGAGGACTGTGTGTCTTTCTTGGGTTCTGGTAAATCTCAGTTAGCAAATTAAAACAGAATATTTGCTGGGTGTGGTGGCGCATGCCTGTAATCCCAGAATTTGGGAGGCTGAGGCTGAGGCAGGATGATCGCTCTGAGTTTAAGACCAGCCTGGGCTACACAGTGAGTTCCAGGAGTCTCAACTACATAGTGAGACCCTGTCCCAAAAAAACAAAGAAAAAAAACCCCAAAAATCCCAGAAACTTTAAGGTCTTTCTGATATCAGCCTCAGTTCAAAATGGGTTACAGGCTCCAGATTTCCTTTGTCTGACTCACTGTGTTACTGCTCAAAGTTGCTAGAACATGTTTTTCATTCTGCAAGTGTCAATTGAGGTCTTAATCCTCTTCAAATTGGTTAAGTACATCACTGTGGGAAATAGTGTCATGGGAAGGAGTATCACAGACTTGGAACTAAACAGATTTAGGGGGAATTAGTTAAGCTCTTCTGAGTGAACAGAGGTACTGACTAACTATTGGTCACTCCTTTGGTGTGACTGGTAGAGGATGAAGTGTAAAATGTGTCTAAACTCCCAATCTAGATTTATTTGTGCAAGTTAACTAAGCATTGGTTCATGTGCCTGCCCATATCCATTATTAGAGACAAAGAATAATTTTGAATGTGTGAATTTTCCTTAAGAATCAGATTGAGAGAGGTAAATAGATGAATAAATATTTGCATTTACATAATGACAAAAGAGGAAAGGAGAAATGGGAATAAAAGATACACTTGTACATATGTTCCTCTCTTACATTCAACATTTTGTCAATAAAAGTGCTTGGATCTCTCACTGGTTTATATTGAACAAAGAAGACTTATATTGGTTCTTGCATTAGAAAGAAGGCAAATCAATGTGAATAGAGCTAGAATTATGTGGAATAAATGCAAGAGAACTTGGCAACTTATAATAAAGAATCTTCAACCTCAAGGGTCCACAAACTGTGATCCATTTTAGTAAATAAAGTTTTACTGAAACATAGCCATGCTCATTTGCCCATTGATATACATATTTTTTACGGTTTCTTCTAAGTATTTGTTATAAAAGATTATCTGGCCCTTGACAGAAAGTTTGCCAGCCCTGTACTACCCTATAGAAGTCAGGAAGAGATACAATATTTCTGAAAAATGATCAATGGATTTGGTAATTTTGAGAAAACATTTATATTTATAAAATAAAGTTTAAATAAAAAATTAGTTGTAGAATATTATTTAGAGTTATAGCAGTAAAATCCAGGCATGTTGGCACATACTTATAATGCCAGCACTTAGAAAGCTAAGGTAGGAGGATTGACATGAGTTTGAGGCAAGCCTGGGGTACATAGAAAGTTCAAACCCAATGTGAACTACATTGTAAGACTCTGTCTGTAAAACTAAATATATGGATATATATATATATATATATATAATATATAGATATA
>NW_022900951.1:74573223-74579570 GCF_012274545.1 Fukomys damarensis
AATATATAGATATATCAGTATATAAGATGCTAATTTATTTTTAAAAATCATGTCATGCATATTTTCTATCAATTTAAATAGGTGCTCCCCTGTCCTATCTCTCGGTTTGCCAGCTAACAGTAGGAGAAAAGAATTGCTTTGCCAAATGCCCCTGCCATCATGTTCTGCCTCATTACAAGACCAAAGGCAAAAGGAGCCAAGCAACCACGGATGAAAAACCTCTGAAACCTCTGAAGCTATGAGCCAAAACAAATCATTCCTCTATATAAGTTGATTTTTGGGGGGTATTGGTATTTTGTCACAGGGATGGAAATCTACACATCATAAGCCCCTAGACAATATGATATCTGACCTCAGTGGTGTGCAGTTAAATATTTAATAGTGGACATTTGCGGGGTGGAGGTTACAGAATAGTGCATAAAGTAGTTACTATGGTGTGACTACCCTACCATTATAATAACTTAGTCAACTTCCAAATTTTCAGAAAATTAACAGCCCTTAGGAATCTCCAACATGGTTCCATGTGACTCCATTATAGCAAATACTGATTAGTATTTATAGAGCGTTGAATCTAGATAAAGAAGATGTTGTTTTTCTATAAAATGGAATACTACTGAGCCATAAACAATGAGAAATTAGAGTCATTCATAGGAAAATGGATACATATTGAGGATATACTCTTAAGTGAAATAAATAAGCCACACATGTGTAAATACCAAATAGTTTCTCTGGTGTAAATAAACTGCAATAATACATAAGATCCTAATAAGATTACTGACATTGTGAAATGGGAAGAAAAGGGCTAAAAGTGCAGGGAAAGTGGGAAGGGTGGGGGAAAAGTAATAAGGGAGAGGAAAAAATATGAGAAAATGAAAAAATGGAAATAAAGTGTTTGTAAATGGCGAGGCGAGGAGGGGGTGAAGGGAGGGCAGGACAAAGGGGAAAAATGAGAATCAAGACCTGTCATGTATAGGTACAGAATCCCAATAATGAATGTAACTGTATTGTATACCTAGACTGTACCAATAAACTCAATAAAAAGAAAAAAATAAAACAAAACAAAGAAAAAAAGAAGCACAGTGTTACAAATTTTCTATATGGCTTCTAACAATATTAAAAGGAGACTGTTTATTCATTCCATAAGTTTCTGATTTTTCATGGTAGATGACAGAGCAATAAAAATGAATCAGGAACAACTTCTGCTCTCAAGCAGTTCATGGAGTTAGTAGGGGAGACAGGTACATAAGAAGATAAATTATAGTGCAACATAATATACAATAGAACAGATAATGGAGTTAAGTGATTCAGTACCTATTGTGGTCCCTGATAAGGGAAGGGAAACTAAAGGGAAGACATCTTATTCACTTCCTTTCAAAAACTCATGCTTAACATTTTAAAATAACTTTTGTGGATACACTTTATGTCAGTGCCCTTTATATTTCAGAGAATTGAAGGATATATCAGTTCCTTTACAGAGAAAATTATTGACAAGCATGTTACATTTTATACTTAGAATTTGGCATAATTTATATATCATCTACACTTCAAAAAGAGAATATGGAAAGCAAAGAACCTTTTGAGAACTGAAAATTTGCAGACCTCTAGAGTACTACCCTATTTAAATTCACTGTTACAGAGATTTTTACAAAGCCTCGTATTAATGTTTTGAGTTACTAGCTTACTCAAGCTGAAAAGAGTTAAGGAAATCTTAATCTACTTTAAAACTAAAGATCAAATGAAGGAGTTTAAAAACAGTACAACGTGAAGGCTACTCCCCATTTGATTGTTGCTGAAAGTAAGTGTAATTTATTAAATGACTGTTTATTTATCTTATTACTTTGAGTCACTTATGGAAATAGGATGGGTAGAAATAATGAATTGTTATTCTATTTTTCTTTTACTCTTCCTTGCCTCAGTACTCTGTTTGTCCATCACTTTTTTCTTGGCTTACACAGGTCAGAATTATAATTTAGCATTGTGGTCAAAGTGTGAAAATAAGGTCTGGGTTGCATCAGAAACCAATCTTTATGTGAGAGAACAGTGTGCCAAAAAACAAGGTTGTTATGCTTCTTTCTCTTCTGTCTGCCCTATCTAGACCTAACATGGATGAAGTGATGATTTAGTGCAGAATTCTTGATATTGTACAAGGAACCCTACTGAGCAAGCTTGCTTTGGTTTCTTATAGGATTCTAGGAGACAGAATGAAAGATGATGCTTTGAAAGGAGAACAGTCAGGGTCCTAGCAACGAATCACAACCTCCTAATTCCTTTCAAGGCCTTGGGGCATTCTGCTGAAATTTTAGGTACAAAGTGACAGCAAGGTTTTAAATTTTATACTCAGGACAAATGAAAAAAAGTTAAATTGGTAGAAGTCCAATTATTTGATAACCAAGTGGCTACATTCCTATGTTACTAAAGTGATTTACCCTTATGCCCATTTCATATAGTTTTCCATTCTATTTTACTTTTCTATGGCTTTTTAAATATAGAAAAAGTCCTGGGAGATCAGGAGTAAACACAAACTATTTATTTAAATTTTTATTAGTACATATTTACAGTACATAAAATTTACATTCCTTATGGGAAATTAGTACATGTATATAACATATAATTTCTTGTTTTCCATCCCCTTATCTTCCCCTCTCTCTCTTTCCCTCAATCCTTTAATCTCCTTCTTGTTTTAGAAAGACCTATCTCCCTACTTTCTATTATCTATTTTTTAATTTGCTCTTTATTGACATTTTGGATTTCTCATATAATAAAAACCATGCAAAATTTAAGCTTGTGTGTCAACTTTATTTCATTAATATTATGATCTCAAGGTGTATCCATTTTCATACAAATAACTCAAATTATCTTTATGTTAGAGTGATAGTCCATTGTGTGTAAATACTACATGTTGCTTATCCATTCAACTGTTAATGAACATGTAGCCTGCTTCAAAGATTTAGTTATTATGAATTGCATTGCTTTAAGCATAGGTATGAATATATCTTTATATTATGAAAAATTTTTAACTCTTTTGGAAAAATTCCTAGAAGGGAAAAGCTGGGTAAAATAGAATTTCTAGTTTCAGTTGTTTGAAGAATCCCCATATTGATATTCATAGTGGTTGTAGTAGTTTACATTCCTTTCAACAATATAAATGGGTTTCTTTTTCCCTGCAACCTTAATGGCATTAGATATTATTTGATTTCTTTCTCTTTTTTTGAAAATGACAAACTGTGGTAACTACTAATTTGCCACCTTTGTATGAAAAATATTTGTAGTTATTTAACAAAATCTATAACAAAACAGAAAATTATCTACAGTAAACATCCCTTCAATATGATGATTTTACACATATTGGAGAAAATTTCAAAGATGTAACAGGAAAAAAAATAGGGAAATAGAAGAAAAGAAAGAGATTGGAAGTAAGGCTGGAGGACAAAGGAAGATTACACAAGCTTTGGGAAACTGGTGGAGAGGACAAGAGGGAAAAAAATAAGGAAGAAACAGAAATGAGAACAAAACAAAATAACAATAAAAACTAGAAACAATGTTGGCACTCATATAAAAACAGGAATAAACAATCAACAAAAAAGAATAATAAAGCAAAGTAAGGGAGAAAAGAATGAAAAATGTTTAAATCAGGGTATGTCTCTGCTGTCACTGATAGAAAGGACAGACAGAGCCAAGATCCATGTTGCTTGATCCCACCAAGCCAGAAGTATATTTATAGTGGGGTGGTGCATAATCCCAGCAAGCCTGTGCTTTTAGTTCCACTGAAGTTCAGGCTGCTTCTAGCTTCTAACTGTGAGACTGGGACCTGAGTTGTTCAGCCTGCAGCACTCCAGCAGCCTCCTGCTTGAGCTTGCTCCCTGAACTCCTGGCTTGAACTCAGCTATGCCTCACCCTTATACTGAGAGCTGCTAGATGGAGCCTACCTATAGTTGCTCTGAGTTCTGAATTCAGTTGGCGTCTTTCCAATATAGCGACCAGCCAATCGCACTCTTTTGTGTATTCCTGAACTGGTCTGGAATCACTCACCAGGAACTGCAGTCCACAATGTCCACTGCTCTGCTTCACTGGTGCATTTTTCTGTAGAGGCTTCTGGATTGCCAGTTGTCACTGCGCATCTGCAGATTTGAGCCACTCCTTCCACGCTGTGAGCTGGGGCTCCAGGAGAAAGAGCTGCTTGGCACTTCTGAGTTGAGGTCTTTCTCCTTCAGCTTCCTGTGGGCTTTAGTTCTCACTTCAGGTCCTTACTGGGTCCCAGGGACCCACTTCACTCATTCTTCTCTTCCTTGTATTGCTATAGTCCAGCATCTGGAATCCAAATCTCGGAGTGGCTGTTTCTGTTACCACTCCACCATCTTCTGCTAGTGGTTTTAGTTTTCTGCTCTCCCTTTCATGCATATCACGCCCCCATGACTGCAACCTTCTCATCCATCTCCCTTCTCACCCCATGACATTGCTAGAATTTTCTCTTTTCCTAGAAAGTGCCCTACCCCTGAATACCCCTTCCTTATTTCAGCCAAATCATCAAAATTCTTCTGGACTCATGAATCCATTACCTTTATCCGGAGGCAGGTGCTTAATATTATTCTATTACTTAAATTTCTTTATAATAGCTAAACGAATATCCAAACCAGATGGGAAACAAAACTTTCAACAAAAATTTTCCTCTGCCTGCTTTGCTTTTGAAATACTTAGAAAACACAGCAGAAATTCCAGTACCTAATAATACAGTGTAGGACATAGTCATTCTTTCTAATAAAAATATGACCTCATAGATATTATAGAAGATCTTTACTCAATGTTTTTATACTACCAATGTTGCATTGCCTGAAAGAATGATTCTGAAACTTTTATGTGTATGAGGTTACCCTGGGAGGTTTGCTAAAATATGAGTTATCAATTGCTCTCATTCTCCTTAGAACTAACTTTGCCATCCACCTACTCTCATATTGTTGAGTTATTGATCATTATGGCCCAAAGTTTTCCAATCTGGAGTATAAATGGAGTGTATTTCTGCATTGATCACATACACTGAGTACCTGCAAGGCACTTCAACTACAGGACACTCCATGTGCAAAAGTCTTTCTACAGAACCCACAGAGACTCACAACCTCACTCTTCCGCTTTGACAGAATTCATACATTTTCTTAGCTTTGACTACAATCACATTATGACTCTCATTGCAGGTTCTCATTGCCCAGGTGAGCAGGAAAAGCAGTAAGTTTGAAAGTCACTCAATCTGTAAAATGTAAGATTAAAGAAATATCTGACAGTCTTGCCTCATGAATTGCTTTCACCAAAGATTCTCTCCCAACCTTCAGGACCTGAGATGACCTGTTTTTCCCCAATAGAAGCACATAGAGTGATCTCAGAATGGAAAGCCCACTAATTTATTTAATCTGGTTATCATGTAAACCCACTAATATTAACCTCTGTAGAGAAGAAATATTTTGGATCCAAGTTATAAAACTGTGTTGAAAGTTCAACAAATGAAGGTAGTTTTCTCTATTGATGATAGGACATACAGCCAACTTCTGACTTTGTAGGGTCAACCTGTCTGAGTAAAGAATTTTCTTTCAGAAGAATGTTTAAGAATAGGAAATAATGGCATTGATAAGCTCAGAATATTAAAATGATCCTGAGGCACATTAGGGCAAGCTCTACAACAGCCCTGCCAGATTCTGGGCTTGGACGGTATCTGAATGGAAGAATCTCCAAATGCTGGTAAAGAGTTTGTGCTGTTTTCATTTCCAGCCCACATGGCTCTGCCAAGTTTGTTATAGATAAGATACATGATGATTTATTATGAGGCAAAGGGCTTATTACTTTTCCGTCTTCTTGCCTACTTGCATAGATTCTTACAAGGTCATGTTGTAAGAATTTAACAGGAAATGATTGTGTCTTTCTATTTAGCATGAATTTGACCTTAGTTTTTCAGGAAATGATGTTTGAATAACACATGAAGCCTACAGTTCATATTGTTGCAGCCGACCAGAAACAGACTTGTATTTCCCTGTAATTGTGACAGGAGACAATCCAAGATGTAAGATTTGCCTTTGAGGTGAAGCTACAGCAGAGATTCAAAGAGGCCAAAGGAAGTCATCTCCCACACATCCCACTTTGGGGTTAATATAGAAACTACCATTACTGGTCTGGTCCTCTCACAAATTGACTGGCCAACAGAGTCATGATAGCTTCTAGTTGTTTTTGTTGGGGGACTAATTCATCACCACTTCCTAATTTTATTTTCTTGGCCTCATAAAGCAGAGGAGGAGTATTGGGAGGAGGAAAAGCCAGGGAATAGTCTGAACACCCTTGTTTTTTTTTTTTTTTTTTTTTTTTTTTTT
>NW_022900951.1:74579800-74599593 GCF_012274545.1 Fukomys damarensis
ATATATGCATACACACACACACACACACACACACATATATACACACACACACACACAAATATATTCATGTAATTATGGAGACTGAAACCCTATAATCTGCAGTCTGCAAGGAAAAAACCTACAGAAGAGTCAACCCTGAAGTTACCACAAGACTGAATATCAGAGATTAAGGGGAGCTGATGATTAAGTCTGTTTTAAGGAAGAAGAAAATCAATGTTCTACTTTATGTTTGGCAAAGGGAGAAAATTCTCCCTTCCTCTGCTTCTTGGTCTAGTCAGGATGTCAACATATTGAGTGATGTCTGCCCATACTAAAGATGGCAATTTGTTTTATTGAATCCAGTGATTCAAATGCTATTCTTATCTAGACACATTCTTGAAAGCATATCCAGAAATACTATTTAAGTACATATTTTGGTACACTGTGATTCACTTGAGTAGACAAAATTAAACTACTTAGTCTTAACTTTCTCTTCTTCCACTTCTTATAAATCCATGATTTATATTGAATTAGGGCTCATGCATTTGACCTCATTTTATGTTAATGAATTCTTAAAAGTCCTATCTCTAAATAAAGTTATATTCTGAGGTACTGAGGGTTGAAAATTCAACATATGAATCACCAGGATGGAGGTGCACAATTCAGCTCCTGGAAAAGGCCATAAAAATGTTCCATTTTTTATGTTAAATGGCAATAATTTTAACAGATATATTCATAATTACATGAATATATATATATATAATTTAGAGATAATCATAAAACTACTTGGTAGAAAAGACTGCTTTGCTCTATGCTATGCTGCTAATGCCTAGCACAATATTTAGCATATAAAATGTTTACCAAAACTTGTTGAATGAATGAATAAATGTGTCATATTAATTATTCCATTTATGCTCCCTGAATCTTAGAGATTGCTTGTAGCTGCCTTGCTGAAGAACATTTTTTGTATTTATTAGTTTAATTTATTGCATAAAAACTTATCAAGAACCATTAAAAAATTGCCTCAAGTACAATATCTATCAAACACAAACATGAACTTATTATAAGATCATAAATTTCATTACTAAGTATACACTTCATAGATTATTGCATATGTTCATTAAAAGTACAAGAATGTAGGCAGCAACTCTATGCATAAAAAGTAAAATTGAATGCATCCCAAATTAATATCTGATATATTCCTGAAATAGAATATTATACAACAGTGATAATGAACATATTATTTTTGCATGCAACAGCATGAATGCATCTTAGAAAAAATGAGCAAGAGAGAAGAGTAAAAAATGCAAAATTTACTCCTTTATTTGTATAAAGGCCAAAGCCAGAAAAAATATTTATAATGA
Source organism: Fukomys damarensis (assembly GCF_012274545.1). Lineage (NCBI taxonomy): Eukaryota > Metazoa > Chordata > Mammalia > Rodentia > Bathyergidae > Fukomys > Fukomys damarensis. Next base: position 74,581,144 of record NW_022900951.1, read on the forward strand.
TTAAACTAATGACAGTTATTCTCTTTAGTGAAAAGGGGACAGGGAGGGAATATTGGGACTTTCGTGGTGCTGGTATGTTCTAATTATTAATTTGGGTAGTGCATTATAAGTAGATTTGCTTTATAAAATGTCATTGAACTGTAATTTTTATGCTTATTTTAAAAAATGAATCTTTCTGGACATGACATTGTAATTTCTGCACAAATTGTGGAAAGCTTGAGAAGACATCTTACTGAGATCTATTGAGAAATTAAGCAAATTAGAATGTAGATTACTTTTTATTTTAAAACATTACCTGACCCCCACCCACTTTCTAACTTTTTCTTATATTGTTTTATTATCAAAAGTCTTTGGCTGTTTAGACACAAAATCTGAAAAATGAAAGAAAACAATATAAAAAAGGAAAGCTGCTTCTGGGGAAATTCTGATGAAACATTAGAATCGGGTCAATCTTGTATGGTCTTGAATTTGACTTCACATAATCTAGTCGTAATGACTATGCAGGTCACAACACAAAGTTGGATTTGTCACATCAACTGCCTTTTATATTAGTAGTCCAGCCATGGGAAAAAATGCCTTTAAAAATATTGATCTACTTTTTAATTAGGACTTAAATTTCACTAGTGGAATGATTTTCTCTTTAAAAAGATGCTCAGCATTATGTTGTTGAAATGTTAAAGAATGTTGTTCAAATTGCTACCCATCTTAAAAGATGGCTCATCCATATTAAAGGTTGCCTATTATAAAACTATTATTTCCTGGCACTTTCAAGAGAGAAGTGTAATCGATGACTTTTGAAAAGCAAAGCTTAACATCAAGAGATGCCTTGTGTGGTGTATGTGTGTGCGCATACATAGACATTAAAATTAATGTCTGTTCTAAGAGTTCTTCATTTGATAGATACATCTGGAGCAGTTAAAATGATTTGTTCTACTGAATAAAAATATTTACTCAGTTAACTTCTAAAACTAATTCAAATGCTTACAAGAAAGAAAAAAAATATAAAATGCCATGCTCATCTTCTAAAAGTTCCATCATTTTAGTCAGTTTTGAAAAGTGGAATATTGCACTGGCACATAAACTCCTCTATGTATAGATCAAGGATTGGTAGAATTTCTTTGCAATCTTTACCAAAGAATTCAGTGAGTTAACATTTTTAAATGGTTTAACAAAGTGCTGAAACATATCATTTCTTCATATATAAAGCATGCATTACCAAATCATATTTTAATAGATTGTGTACAATCAACTGTATTTCATAAGGTAGATGATTTCTACCTTTTTAAATTCCCATAGAATATTTTATTTGCTATGATATAATCAGTGGTGGTTTTATCATTGTTTCTATGGATATGGGAAAAAATTTTAAGATAAACTTGCCCTTTTGTCCTTGTGATGCCAAGAATTAAACATGTAAATGCAGAAAGCCCAGTTGTAACTTTGTTATCAAACTTCTAATGATTACAAAACTCATAAACTCCTTTTAGACTTTTTTCAAAAGAGATGCTCCTCTACCTATGAGGTTATACCCCGATAAAACTAAGTGATGAATGTAAATCAAAAAAGCATTTATCAATCCCAAATTATGGTACTTGTTAGCTTTCTGGTTGTTGGGATAAATACTTAGCACTGACAACTTAAAGAAAGAGAGGTTTCAAACTGTGCTGCTATAAAAACAGGTGCACATATATCACTGTGATGTGATTTATAAAATTCTTTTGGAAAGTTACCCAGCAGAGGGATGGCTGGGTCAAATGGAACCTCTAATCCTAGTTCTTTTTTTGTAATAGCTAAAACTTGGAAACAGCCCATTTGCCCATTTGGAGACCTGATAAAGATGTAGTTTTTCTATAAAATGGAATACTACTGAGACTTAAAGAATGAGAAATTAGAGTCATTCATAGGAAAATGAATACATATTGAGGGTATACTCCTAAGTGAAATAAATAAGTCACACATGTGTAAATATTGAATAGTTTCTCTGGTGTGAAAATCTATAATGGTACATTTGATCCTAATGGTATAATCAACAATGTGAAATAGGAAGAAAAGGGCTAAAGGTGTAGGGGAAGTGGGAAGAGTAGGGGAAAGGAAATAGGGGAAAAGAATAAAACATGAGAAAATGCAAAAATAAGGAAATAAAGTGTTTGTAAATGGGGAGGGGAGGAGGGGATGAAGGGAGGGCAGGGTTAAAGGGACAAAATGAGAACCAAGACCTGTCATGTAAAGGTACAAGATCTCAATGATGAATGTACCTGTACTGTATACCTAAAATGCACCAATAAACTCAATGAGAAAAAAAAGAAAGAGAGGTTTCGCAATTTGAGAGGTTTTAGTTTATGGTTGTCTGGCCCCAAAGCAGAAACTCCCGGTGGAAGGACATGACAGAGCAAAGCTGCTTATTTCATGCTGGTCAGGAAGGAGAGCACAGGGGAAGAGTGCCAGAGATGAAGGAACCAGTAATATAGCCCGCAAATTCAAGCACCCATGACCCTCCCAAATACATCCAGAAGTGCACTTGAATAGTCTTTCAAACCAATCAAGTTGACAACCACAACTAACCATTACATACTAACACTTATAAGTGGGCAGCCACATACATCTCTTTAAACTAAAATTAATCTCCAAATACAGAAAATAGCAACATCACAGTCATGCCTAACATGATGGAATTATTGCATATACAGCCCAAAGTGTATAAATTCGTTCTCCAGATTCTTAACAGTCTCAGCATTGTTCAAAAGTCTAAGTCCAAAGTCTCCTCTAAGACTGAAAGCAAACTCAGCCATGAACTCCTGTAAAATATATTTTTTAAAAAATATATTGGGCTTCTGACAAAAACTCTAACTCTGCCATACATTTTTGGTTAACCTTAGGCCTTCTGTGAAATCTGAGTGAAAGTCTCCACAGCCACATAATTCTTACTTTTTAAAATTCATTAATTTTATTGGCACATTTGAAGTATACAATATGACATTCATCATTGGGAATTTGTACCTTTATGTGATATGACTTGGTTCTTATTTTTCCCCTATTCCCCTGCCCTCCCTTTAACCCGTCCACTCCTTCCTATTTACAAAGACTTTGATTCTGATTTTTCTTTTTGTCATATTTGTTCCACATCATTCTTGAATTCTGCATGCCTAGAAAACCAGCATCACATGGACCAAGAGTGCCATGGTCTGCCACCAGAGTGAGCAACAGCCGAGCCCTCTTTGTCTATTGTTATAGTGCGTTCTATAACAATAATTGTTATTGGATTGCTAAGCATCATGAAATGTGTCCCAGGAACCAATTTTTTAGGAGCCTTTCTTGAGTTTTTCTCAAGCTGGTAATCAAGATTAATCATCACAACACCATAGCTTAGAAATACAGTACACTGTAGAATGTTGGTTATTTACCTTGATGATCATATGGCCAACTGAGACCATCAGCTTGCTGCTGCTGCCCAGCATCTGAAGAAAGTATCTCAATGAAAATCAGTGGCCTACAGAAAGATCACAATTCTAAAGTAAATGTGCAGTTTCTACTGAATGCTTATAGTTTTGCATCATTCTAAAGATGAAAAATCTTAAGTCAAAAATCATAAGTCAAAAGATAAGTTCAGGATCATTTGTATTAAGCTTTCCATAGTAACAGCAAAATGAAGAGCTTGTGTAAAAGCTTATACAATTAATAATTGTAAAATCTAAAATCTATAATATAATCAGATATAAATATTTATCATATTTACTGTAAATTGTCAAAGAGAACACAGAAGAGAAAGAGATGAGGTTACTCTTGAAAATCTGCAATTAAAAAAAAGAACTGCAAAATTACAGGTTGTGTTTTTTAGGGTTTACCTTACATCCATGGCTAGAGCAGAAAAAAATCACAGAATCGTGATAGCTGGGAAGAATTCAAAGCTGAAGAAAAATCAACTGTAAATTTAAGTGGGAAATTTTGGCAGCAAGAGAATATAAAAGAGCGATGAACAAAATCTAAGCATTAAATCTAATCTAATACTGGTTAACTGTTAAACTATGCATGTGCAGGGTAATTACCAGGGTATCTGATGAGAAAAAATAAACAAGGAATGTACTGAGGAAACAGAGAGGAGTGTATTGAGGGAAAAGTGCTACATTAGGTGGTTTTATGAGTTTCCTATTTTAAAAAAGTCTGAGTCTGTTCTTCAATCTGTTCAGGTGGCAGAAAATCGAAGTTTTACTGGATTGACATAACAGAAAACAGCTGAGAAATTTAACAGAAAATCCATAAGCAAGGAAGTGCAGACAAGGTGAACCCCAATAACTAAGTATGAGCTATGCCCAAAGACTTGGCTGACCACCAAAATATTCAGGTGCAGGTGAAACTTCCAGGAAGCTAGGGTAAAAATAACAGCAGCAAGAAGCAATAATAACAGAGCAAATATATCATCTGCTACATACCACATGGGAGACAGATTTAAGTTTGATTCCACATAAGTGAATTGCTTATTAGGGCAACAAAAAGCAATCCTCAGAACACAACATAACTCAGAATTGTAGAATGCTAGAATGTTAATCTATAATGTCTAATTTCAATATAATATTGTAGCTATGCAAAGAAACAGAAATGTTTAACTCACATCCAGGAAAAAAGATAAAAATCAAACATGCATCAAAATGTGTCTAAATATTGGGTATAGCTGAAAAGGTTTCCAAGGCTTGGAAATTATGTATGTGTGTGTGTGTGTGTGTGTGTGTGTGTGTGTGTGTGTGTTCATATATGTGTGTGTGTGTGTGTGTGTGTGTGTGTGTTCAAAGAATTAGAAGAGAAATGCTGTTAATGAATGGACAGAGATAGAATACCAACAGAAAAATGAAATTGTTTTAAGCATTTAACTTTAATCATTTGAACATTTAAAATTGAAACATTTAAATGCAAGAACTCAAAAGTGGAATGTAAAAGTGTGTGTGTGTGTTCAAAGAATTAGAAGAGAAATGCTGTTAATGAATGGACAGAGATAGAATACCAACAGAAAAATGAAATTGTTTTAAGCATTTAACTTTAATCATTTGAACATTTAAAATTGAAACATTTAAATGCAAGAACTCAAAAGTGGAATGTAAATGAAAATTAATTAGATGATTTCAAGAACAGTTAGATATGGTAAAAATATTAATGAAATTTAATATAGATCCATTGAAAACACACTTTCCAAAGAGGGAAGAGAAATAATTAAAGAAAATAAACAGGTTTAGAGACCTTTGAGATGAAATCAAGAAGAAGGGAGAGACAGAGAGAGAGAAAGAGAGAGAGAGAGAGAGAGAGAGAGAGAAGAGAGAATATTAGGAGAAATAACTGACAGAATCTTTACAAATTTAGTGAAAAAAGAGTAATTTTTATTTCCAAGAAGCTCATCCAAAGCAAGGAAAACACAAATAAATGATTCACAGGCACATCAATACTCAAATTTCTTAAAGTAAAAAATAAATTGAAAAATGTAATGTTACAGAAAAAGAATACATTTCACATTGAGCAAAAACATAATTAGTGGTTGATTTCCTCACAGAAACCATAGAGACCAAAAGACATTGGAACACATGTAAAGTACTAGAACTAAAATCCAAATAAGCAGAATATGGTAAATAAGTAAGTAAGTAAGTAAATAAATAAATCTGTTAAATGGGAATTCTATAGTTTGCAAAAATATCTTCAAATATTAATGCAAACTCAATACGTTTTCAAACAACAAAAAGAAGGAAATTGTCATGAGCAGACCTGCACTTCATAAAATGCTGAGGAAAATTCTTGGAATAAAAATGATATAAAATAACAGCTTCAGACTACAAGAAGTAAGTCCAACATTATGTATATGTTTCCTTTCATCTCATCTTTTAATACATTGGAAAATGTGACCCTCTAAAGTATAAATCATAAAATTCATTATTATGTATAATATTTATATATGCATATTTAATATTTATGACAACTCAAAGAATGTGGGATGTTAATAGAAATACATTGTTGGAAAGTTTTTATATTTTGCTTGAAGTAATTTCACGTTCACTGTGATGAGATTATAATAGATTGAGATGAATAATATGTTCATAAGAACAACTGATAAAATACCACAAAGACATATATCTTACAAGCCAATAGAAGAATTAAAATGAGATAAAATCTACATTAACTAAAAGAAAGAACCAAATGCACAAAGGATAGTAAACAAATATAAAAGTGTCAGACTTAAATGCAACAATATTGATAACACTTTTAATACTATACTGATGAAATATTTCCATTACAAAGCATAACTTGTGAGACCGTATACAAGAATGAACTATACACTGTCTAGAAGACATATACATTAAACATAGAAATGTAAGTAGGTTGAAAGTCACAAGATTGTAAATGATACAAAAAACAAGCAGTAAATGTAAGAAAATTAGTGTAGTTAATTTAATGTTAGACAAAGTAAATTTCTGAACAAGATGCTTTACTAGCTCAAAAAAGGAAACTTTATAAAATGTTAATATACCAGGAAGATATGCATAATCATGCATATATAAATACCATATGTTAGGGGTTATAAATATAGGAAATCACAATGGCAGAAATAAAAAGTGAAATAAGTAAACATATTTGGAAAATTTTACATGGCTTTCAACAATTTGTTGAAGTAGATTAAATTTAGTAATTATTAAAAATGAATGTAAATACCACTTTCACATACTTTATCCTAATTCTAATTTATAGAACACTACAAAGAACAACAGCACAATATATATAATTTTCAAGTGCATATGGAGTATTCATAAAGCTAGACTATAAACTAAGCATACACTAGTCATAATAAAATTTAAAGTATGAAATAATGTAGAGTATTTTCACACAAAATAAAATTAGAAATTAGTAGTAATATAAAATCTTAAAATTTTTCACATTTTTTCTCTCATTGAGTTTATTGGTACATTTTAGATTAAATTCATTATTGGGATCTTATACCTTTACATGACAGGTCTTGGTTCTTATTTTTTCTCTTTGTCTCTGCCCTCCCTTCACCCCCTTCACAAATTTTGTATGAGCAACTGATTTCTACATAACCTACAGATCAATGGAAAATTAGAAAACATTTTGAGCTGTATAGTACTGAAAATACATGTCAATATTTATAGGATAAAGCTAAAGCAGTACTCAAAGGAAAGTTTGAAGTACTTGTATTAAAAAAAATAAGTAAAACCTAATATGAATACAATTTAATTCTACTTTATAAAGCTAGAAAACAAAGAACAAATTAATTCCAAAGTGAAATAAATAATTACTAAAGATGAGGTATTGTAATGAAATGAAAAATGGATAATAGAGAAAACCAATAAAACCAGTCTAGTTTATTGACAGAATTGAAATAATTTCTTCATGTCTAGTTAGACTGGTTAAGAAAGAAAAAGAAGATATAGATTATCAATAACAGGAGTGAAAAAGAATATCACTACAGATATTTCCATTTCAACTACTAATATGGGAATAGTGTAATAAATGTATACAGTTGATTTGACAACTTATGGAATTTGGATAACATTATAAAAGGCGTAAGTGACCAAAACTAATATAAGAAGAAATATAAATATCCAAATAGCCTTATATCCACTAAAGAAATTTAATATGTAAGCAAAAACCTTTTTACAAAGATAACTATAAATCCTGATGGTTGGTTGGGTGAATTATCTCAAACAAGTAAGAAAAAAATAATACCAATTTGAGCAGAAGAAAAGAAAAACAAATGACAATAATTAATAGAATCTCTATTAGAGACCACTAAAATATCATACAGCAACACAGGCATAATGAGAGTCTCATAAAGAGAAAGAAAGGTACAGCAAAAATTTCTGGATAATAATGGCTGAAACCTTTCCATAAATAATAAAAACTTTCATTTATACACTCAAGAAGCTCAAAGAACCCCAGTTAGAACAAAATGAAAGGAATCTACATCTAACAAGGTCATAATCAAACTGTGATAAACCAAAGATGGAGAGAATCAAGAAAATAGCCAAAAAGCAATGTATCTAAAGAAAAATAGTATGTAAAATAATGCCAGAGAGAATCATAAATGTAACATGAGAGAAGACAGTACACCAAAGTTTCAAGACTATTAATATACCATATCAGTATATTATATTAAAGAGATATATGCATACTCGTGTTCATCAAAGCAAAATTCATAATATCTAAATTATGAAAGTGACCTGCATGCTGATTAACAGATGATGGATAAAAAAATACATATATATAGATATATATAGATATATACCCAAACTATTAATAATTTAAAGAACAAAATGAAAATAGATGACAGAAAACAAGAAGCTAGACTTTTTTGAGGTGAGTAGGGCATCTGGGGAGGAGAGGAGACCGGAGGGAGATATGGGAAATAATAAAGGATCAAGACGAAATATGTATAAATGCCAATACCACACAATTAATATACTCACTATATATGTTACAAACATATACTGATATAAATTTTTACAAAGAATACTCATAGCTAATTTTTCATAGCTAATGGAGGCCAGAGGGAAGTAGTACAAAATATTCAAAGTGACAAGAAGAAAAAAAACAACAGAAAATTTCATACCCGTAAAAACAAAACAACAACAGAAACCATAGTTTAAAATTGAAGAAAGTACTGGGGATTTAGCTCAGTGGTTTTGCAGCCTGCCTCAAAAGCACAAGGTTCCAAGTTCAATCCCTGATACAAAAATAAATAAATAAATGAACAAACAAACAAATAAATAAAACCGAAGAAGGTATGATGGCCTTAGGGGGAAAAATATAAGGAAGACATCGCTAGCAAGTTTTCCGACAAGATTTACTAAAAGGAATTTTTTAGGTTGAAAAATAACACTAGAGATCAACTTGAATCCACATTAAAATATAAGCTGGGCATACCAGCACAAGCCTGTAATGCCATTACCTGAGAGGCTAGGCAAGAGGATCATGAGTTTGAGGCCAACCTGGGCTACATAGTGAGTGCAAGGGTAGCTTGCAGTACAGAGTGAGACTGTCTCCAAAATAAAACAAAAAATTGCATATTTTTTGGAAATGTTTTCCTTTCCCATATCTGTCCCATAACTTTCCCACATAATTATATGTGTGTATACATATATCAGACTCTAAAACTGTTAATTTGTATATAAAAAACAAAAATATAATTTCTATGACAATGGGAGCATAAATAATGTGAAAGCAACATGAGCTACTCAAGAGCAAAAAGTTTTACATACTACTGAAATTCTATTTTTGAGTTAACTATTCATTTATTATTAATTGTAATACCTAGGAAAAACCATAAAGAAGATGACTAAAATTTTAAAAAGATACAAAAAATAATTAAAATGGTACACATGAAATATTTATTTAACACTAAAAAGGAAATCATGGAAAAAATTAAGGAAAAATTATAGGAAATAGGAAAAAATAACAGAAAAAAAGGCATCATTATTATACTGTATTAATCATGAATGGATCAAATCCTACAAAGACAATACAGAGATAGAATAGTTTTTAAAATGATTTAACTCTACCCTATCTACAAGGGATATATTCTATATTCAGGTGAATACAGATTAAATGTAAAAAGACGAAAAATATATGCACACAGTAGCCAAAAGTCAGCTTGAGTAGCTGTAATATCAGAAAAAAATAGAGTAAGAAAAGTTGCTGTTATGGACAATGAAATACATTTTATAATTATTAAAACATCAATCCATGAATGGTGTGTATATGCATATAGGTGCCTAACAATAGTGCCTTGGGATACATGAAACAAACAAACAAAAAGTATTGCAGTGTATATAACTTAGTAGTAGAGCCTTTGTCTCACATGCACAAGGTCCTGGGTTTGATCTCCAGCACTGAAAAACAAACAAAACAAAAACAAAGAAAACAAACAAAAAACCTATATGGAAATGAAAGGACTTATAGGCATTTTAATAAGAATCATGAATAAATTTACTCCTCACTTTCCATAATGGATAGAACAATTAGAGAAGTCAGCAAGAAAGTAAAAATTTAAAAACTGTAGACCAAATAGATCTCTTTGCATTCAGGCTTCCATGAGCTGAGACACTTTCTCTCACCATTCTCCCTGCTACGTTTTTCCTCACCACAGAACTAAAAGCAGTGGCTTTGGCTGGCTATGGTCTGAAACCTCTGAAACTACGAGTACTTATTCTTGTTATGACCCATGGCTGAACTCTGACAACATTATACTAAGTGAAAGCTAGACATAAAATATCAGATGATGTTTGATTCCATTTATAGAAAATAGCATAGCTATATATATATTTAGAGAGAGAGACAAAAAGTAAATTAGTGCATGCTAAGGGTTGGGAAATAAGTTGTAACTGCTCATGGGTCTATGATTTTTTATTATAACATGTTTGGGGTACATGATGTTTACATTCATCGCAGGGAGTGGTTACCTGTACTCAACATATCTTTGTTTCCTTCTATTTTCTTTCCTCAACCACCTCTGTTGACCCTCTGTTTCTAGATACCCTTTCCTTATTTCATTATTATTATTTTAAGTTCATGCTTGCAATATATAAAGACTACATTCATTGCGGGTAGTTGCTACATATACATGATGCATCTTAAATTTTTAAATTCCCCTTTACCCTCTTCCCTCCCCCCACCCTTAGTCTGTTGTTCCCTTTCCCCTTTAAAAAACAGCTATCTCCCTTCTCTAAATGGAATAAAATATCATGTGATCTTTTCTGTCTAGCTCTCACTTAGCATAATGCTTTTTAGAGTCTACCCACACAATATAATGTGTTTCAGTACTTTTCATCAGTCTTTTATTTTGTTCTTTACTTGTACTTTGGATTATGGTTTCCCTTTTATGATTTCTTTGGGGGTGAGTCACTGGAGTCAGTGATGATGCTTGCACAAACCTTGTAAATATATGAAAAATAAATTGTACTCTTTAAAAGGATGTATTCCATGTTATGTGAGTTTTAAAAATGAATAGGAAAATTAATTGTGATTAAGTAAATCCATAGAATGCGGAAAAAATCATATGGTCATTTTAGTAACTGCAAAATAACATTAAAGAGAGTTCAAAAACTCTGAGATTAGGAACAGAAGGGTATTTCCTCACTAACACTAGTCTTGTAGAAAGCCACTCATCATTCATGCATATTTAATAGTGAGACTGATGTTTTACCCCCTAAATTTGAGAGAGACAAAAATGTTTGCTCTCCTCATTTCCATCTAACTTTGTATTGGAGGTTGTAGACTGCTATAATGTGAGTAAATGACACTGATTGGAAAGGACAAAGAAAAAACTCCTTTTATGTACAGATGCCATGACTATGTAATTTCAAAGTCCTAAAGAAGGCACAAAAACACTTCCTATGAAAATTAATTAACTCTAACCCTAATTTTGCATGTATAATGTAAATGAGGCAAGAAGAGCTGTTGCATTAGAAGTAAAACATCACACTGTACTGAAGACCCATGCTATGTTTGGAGATAAGAACTTAGAGACCTAGATTCTTTGCTTTCCAATTGCTTTCTTTTTTTAAAAAAATAATTTTATTGGTACATTTAAGGCATAAAATATAATAACAATCATTATTGGAAATTTGCATCTTTTTATAATTCATCTTGGTTCTTATTTTTTCCCATACCCTACCCTCCCTTCAACCATCACTCCCTATCTACAAAGACTTTGTTTCCATTTTTCCTTTTTCTCATATTAATTCCATTCCCTTCTTTCTTTTCCCCTACCCCTTCCATTTCCCTTTTGTATATTTACTTCCTATTTCACATTCTCTATTGGGAAATCCAACCGCTTTCTTTAAAAACTCCATTCAGTCATTTTTCCTAAAATACAAAGTGTGTCACTATATATATTTCTCTCTCAAATTTTCTTTCCAAGCCCCCCTCCTGGTTATTTCTGTCCATCCACAGTGCCAACAATATATTTGAAACCATACTCATCTATATGGATTATAACAAGTCCTCCTTACCTATCATATTGTTCCCCTTTAAATTCATTCTTTACATGGCTACCAGAATAATAATAGTCAAAGCACTATGCCCTTCAGTAGTTTCCCATTGCTTTAGAGTAAATTTAAAACTCTTTATAGCAGAATCTTGATCCATAGAATGCATAGAGTCTGCGAATATCTAAGCTTAAACTTTGAATTTGCCTATCACTAGCTAGGTGAATTTGAGCTACTGAGATGACTTCACTCAGCCTCTGCTTTTCTTATTCTTTCCTTTTTTCTTTATTGTTACATTTTAGGTATATATTACAGTTACATTCATCATTGGGATCTTAAACCTTTACATGATATATCTTTGTTCTTATTTTTCCCTATTCCCCTGCCCTCCCTTCACCCCTTCTAACCTTTCCTATTTAGAGACTTTGTTTCCATGTTTTCCTTTTCTCTTAGTTTTTGTTTTCCTTTCATAGCTTTCCCCTACCCCTCCTACTTCCTCTATACCTTTAGACATTTTTCCTATCACACAATATGAATTATACATTTTGATTCTTATTTACACTTTTAGTTTATCTGTAAAAGTAGGATAATACAAGAACAAGATATGCCTTATAGTGTTTTATAAGAATGTAATCAATTTCCACATGTATAAAGCAATTAGAATGTGTTTTGTCTCATCATTAAATGACTGTTTATCTTTGTTGTTTTTATTGAACGAGTGTTTTTGAATTTGCATTATGTGGGAGGAACTGTGGTGGATAATAGCATCATTATTTTGAATAAAATAGACAAGGTTATAGGCCTCAAGGGAACTGTTTTATAATCTAGCTACATATCTTACCTGTAGCAAACTTATCACTTTAAATTGTACTATTGTCTACCATTATGTGCTGTTTTGTTCATGCTGCTTTTCTCCCCAAAGAGCATTTTTTATACACTACCTGTCTCACAAAACATTATTTCCCATACATCACTAACTCTTCTTATTCTTCCAATATCATTTAATTATCACTTCTAAGAATCCCATAACTTAATTACATTTCCATGGTTTCTTATATCCTATTTTATTTCATTTTTATTTTATCATTTACATGTATCTGTCCCAATACTGTAAGCACCAAAAGTTATAGAAGTCGGTAGGTCTTGTTTACCACTGTTTCCCCAATGTCAAACACAGTGGGGATAGCGTCTGAAACATATAGACATTGAGTACATGTTTGTGGGAAGAGTTAGTAAAGGTTACAAAGACACTTTTATCATAACGGCACTTAAGGTGGTGTTATGAGAAAGGTACTTACCAGTAAACTGATGATTACTCTTGTATGTTGCATTCTATAAGCTAAAATCTTTTCAGAGTCTCAAGTCATCAATTTAAGTATTTGTACACTTGGAAAGCAGAAATTAGTTAATAAGTGTTGTTGTACCTTATATCTAAGTGTTCTCCCAAAACTTCATATGCTCATTGGTGAGGTTTTTGGGAGGTAACTAGATCATGGCTGTGTAATACTGGTGCATGGGTGTGTGATACTGGATTAGTGCACTCATGGGTATGAGTATGATGCTGGGAGGTAAAGCCTGGTGGCAGGTCACTGGTTACCATGGGCACGGATTCTGTTCATGAACTTATTTCTCTCCACAATTCTGGTCACAAACAAAACTGAATCAACTTTAGTGGGTAGATTCCATGTTGATCTCATGGAGAAATTTGATTTGGTTTTTATCCAATGCAGTTTACAACCAGAATTGTGGAAAGAATCAAACCTAGGCATCTCTCCTACCTTGAGCATTTGCTTCTTCCTGCCTACCATGCCATGAACACTTTCTCCTCTGCTATGTTCCTCTGTCTTTCTGCCCTGCCTTGGAGCTAGCTTACTGTGGACTGAAACCTCAATAAAACATTAGCTAAAATTTACCTTTCCTCCTTCACATGGTTACTGTCAGGTACCTTGTCTCAGCAATGAGAAAGTAACTAAAACACATGCAGAAGGCATCTAGCAGCTATTTTTTGAACTTTTAATTGTACACATTTACTGCCATTCTGTTTTGTAATAATGGAAAGATGTTTGTGTAAAGACAAACAAAAGTATTCAATGACAGTCAAATAGCTAAAAAAATGATTATCATGTACTCTGAGATATTCTGATCCTACCCTAAAATAGACCCCTAGCTATACTTCAACTTGTCAAAGATGTGTTTGCATGGCACTTCTAAATAGTTAACATCATAAATATACACACCTTTGTAAGAGAAAATAAAAGGCTGTGTTACTGAGCATTTCAGAATTAATTAGAAACATTAGTGAGTTGTCTGATCAAAAATCACTTAATCAAGGAGAAAAACCTATTAAAGCCAGAAGTGATAAGGCTTCCAAAAGTTGACAAACATCTTTAGCCAAATTCTAGCATTCATCAAGTTTCCAAGATGCAAAGGTACTTCAATATTTTGTAAAAATGTACTCACATATGGCAAGCATCTCTGTAATATAGCCCTGGATAGCATTATAACTGAATAATGCTATGGTTCCCAAATCCCTTTCTTCAATAGCAATATTTCCAGAAAGATCAACATTTAAAACAGCAAACGATAGAGCTTATATCCCCAGCTCCCTTCCTATTCACCCCAAACCCAATACCTCCTGAGTGTAAAGTAGAAAGAATATTGGTATTGCAGGCAGAGCAGTTGAAGAGCCCAGCAGTGCCCAGTCATCCAGTACACCAGCCCCTTTGGTGCAGAGCAGTGGAAGAACCCACCCACACCACCACATCCCCAATGAACAAGAGAAAGAGGGCTTCTCTGAGGCTCCTAGATGAAAATTGAAGCCCACTGGAAGAGTAAAGAAAATATCTGCAATAAAAGCACACCAGACTACCATATTTAGTAAATTGGAGGGATCATTACCTCGCATCAGAACCTGGACTACCTTTAGGGGAAGGGCAGCTGCAACCTGCAGTAGAACTTTGCAGCGTTCAACCCAGCTGGTCAGAGATCTCAACTTTGGCCTTGCAGACAGAAATCATCCTGAAACTCAGGGGACAGCTGCTGGCTTGCTGAGGTTAATTAACTTAGATATGGACACCCCTGCCCATGCTGTATATTGTGTCATCAGAGGAATAGGCTGAAGGATGCCCTTTATTTTTATTTTCAAAGTAATGCTTTTCTCTTATCTTTAGTCATTTAAAATTAAATATCCTTTTTTTGTCAAATTTTTTTCTTTCTTCTTTTTTCTTCTCTCTCTCTAACCTGGTTCATTTCTCTTTTTGTTCCTGTTCCTGTCATAATTCAAATTTCTCTTCTACTTTCTTTTTCTGCATTTTTCCCTTCTCTCTATTTCATTAGCTTTAAAAGAAAGTGATTACAGATTCTAGCCTCTCTATTAGTCAGATTTTTCTATTCTTGTGTATGATATTTTGTTTGGTGTTCTTCTCTTCAACAGCTTCCTAGAGTTTGTGTGATATTCCTGTGTCCTCTGGCTTCATTTTTAACCTTTCCTTATCCTATCTATCTATCACTCCTTCCCCAACTCCTTCCAAGTCCCCATCTTAAAGGGTAGAGTTTCTGTATTGAAAAGTTTATTCACTATAAACATATTTTGGGCTGTTCCTTGATTATGATTTAATTTATATGGTTAAAAGTGATAGACTACCACAAATTGTCATTTTCTAAACTGCTTGATGCTATTGTTGTTGATTGTATTGCTTGGGCTAAGGTGTTATGATTCATCTAATCAGTTGTCCCTCCAGGTATTAGGAAACTGAGAATGTCTCAGAGTAGTTAGAAACCCAAAACCTAAAGACTAGCTATATTTAGAAGATCAAAATATTAACCCAGAAATTAAACCAAGGACAGTAACAACAACAAAAATGGAAATGAGAAGACCTTTAAACAAGGCACAAACAGCTCATCAAAGGTAAATTCTGGAGCAAATGAGGTGGAAAAATCTGTCAACCACCTGGATACAATAAACTGATAGCACAGGAAGAAAGAAAACAGATGAATGAGGCTATAGAAAAATTCAAAGCAGAAATAATTTCCCAAATAACCACAGAGATGGTGAGAAGAACGAAAGACATGATTAGAGACTCTAGAACAGAAACAGATAAAAAAATGAGCTCAGGACCCCGATGGAAACCATGAAAGTCCACCAGAGGAAAGAAATGGTATACATGAAACAGATTGAAACAGATATCTAGGAGACTAAAAACTCTTTTGAAAGCAAATACTCACAGCAGAATGAGTGAATGTGAAAATAGAATATCACATATAGAAGTTAGGATTGTTATCAGTTGCCATGGAAAGAGAGATCTCTTAACAATAGTAAAGGATCATAAGAAATTGATCCTGCAGCTCCTAGATGATGCAAAGAAGAATAATAAAAGACTGATAGGAATCCATGAAGTTGCAGGATAAAGTGCAAATGACATAAAAAAAAACTTTCACAGAATTATTGACAGAAAATCTAACAAACAGAGGGAAAAATTGACATAAAGTAAAATGAGGCATTTTGGACTCCAAATAGCCACAATAAAAAAAATATACACCTAGACATATAGTATTCAAGATCTCAGAAACTCAACACAACAAAATATTGCTAGCAGTTAGAGAAAAGAAACAAATCACATGCAAAGAAAGCCCATCAGTATCACAGCAGACTTTTCAACACACACCCTCAAGTCAAGGAGAACCTGGATTGAGGTATTTCAAACCCCGAGAGAAAACAACCTCCAACCTAGACTGATGTATCCTGCAAGACTATCTTTCTAAATTTATGGGAAAATAAGATACTTCCATGAAAAAGAACACCTGCAAAATTTCATGAATACTAAACCAGCATTCTAAACAATATCCTGGAAAAAGACAATGAAGACCACAACTCCATGAGGCCCAACAGTGCAAATGAAGCAGGCAAGGCAAGAAATTAAAGGGAGTGGGGTAAAATTAAAAAGAGCCAACAACAGGATAATAATATGACCATAAAATGTGAATATATATCAGTTATAATCATCAATGTTAATGCCTCAGTTTACCAATCAGCAGAAATAGACTCAAAGAATGGATTTAGAAGCAAAATCCAAAACTATGCTATATACAAGAAATCCAGTTAACTCAAATAGAAATTCATAGAATCAGAGTAAAATGATGGAAAACTGTTCTCCATATGTCAGGAACCTGGAAAAAAGTGGAGCTAGCTATCTTATTTGCAAACAAAGTAGATTTCAAACCAAAACTAATTAAGAGAGACAAAGAAGGCCACTTTATCCTTGTAAAGGGAACAATTCAAGAGGAAGAGGTGACAGTCATAAATATATATATGCACCAAATACTATTGCTCCAGCTATACAAAACAAATATCAATGGATATGAAAAATGAAATAAGCACTAATACAAATGTAGTGGGCACCTCAAAACACCACAGTCACACTGTCACAAATAGATCATCTAGATAAAAATCAACAAATGAAATAACAGAACTGAACCAAGCCTGAGCAAATGAACTTAGTTGTTATCTACAGAGTGTTCCACTCCACAAAATCAGAATATTCTTTTCTTTGGCTGCACATGGGTCATTCTCCAAAATAGACAACATGGTAGCACATAGAACATGCCTCAATAAGTGCAGAGGAACTGAAGTTATCCCCTGCATATTATCAGACTATAGTGCAATTAAACTGGAGATCAATAGCATAAGAAACCACAAGAACTTCATAAACACATAGAAATTAAATAGCTCCCTGCTGAACAACCATTGGGTTACAGAGGAAATTAAAGAAGAAATTAGACAGTTCCTACAATTACATGATAATGCCACAACAATATACAGTAATCTATGGGACAAAATGAAAGCAGTTCTATGAGGGAAATTCATAGCACTAAATGCCCATACTAGGAAAACAGAACTAGCTCAAATAAACAACCTAATGCTTAAACTTAAGCTCCTAGAAAAGGAAGAGCAAGATAAACTGAAAGCTCATACAAGAGAGGAAATTATAAAGATCAGAGCAGTAATTAATGCAGTGGAGACTAAGAGAATGAAACAAAAATTGAAGAATTGAAAGTTGTTTTTTTCAAAAGAATATATAAAATTGAAAAACACTTAGCCATGCATATAAAAAAAGATAGAAAAGGCTCAATGTCATGCAATTAGGAATGAAAAAGGTGAAGTCACAACAGATCCACTAGAATTCCAGAGGATCATCAATACCTACTTTGAAAACCTGTACTCTAATAAAATGAAAAACACAGATAAAGTGGACAGATTCCTAGACACATGTATTTCCAAAGTTGAAAGAAGAAGATATAAAAAGCCTAATGCCCCAATTACATTCAGTGAAATTGAATGTAATTAAAACATTACCAACAAAGAAAAGCCCAGGTCCTGATGTCTTCATTGATGAATTCTAAAAAACATTAAAATAAGAACTATCACCACTACTCTTTAAACTCTTCAATGAAATTGAAAGGGAAGCAATACTTCCAA
>NW_022900951.1:74600093-74645093 GCF_012274545.1 Fukomys damarensis
ATTCTGGGTATTTTCTGGTTTAAGATTGTTTGCTCTAGATTTGTGAAGAATGCCATAAGTATTCTTATTGAGATTGTACTTGTATAATAGTTTTGGGATTATGGCTATTTGGACAATATTGGTTCTGCCTATGAAGGAAGAGAGGACATGTTTCCATTTTCTGATGTTCTCTTCAATTTCCTTTTTCAGAGCACTGTTTCCTTTGTAAAGGTCTATCACTTTCTTGGTTAAGTTAAATTTTACATATTTAATTTTTCTTGAGGCTACTATGAATGATATTATTTTCATAATTTTTCTCATTGATTTAATTATTAGTGTACACATTTGCTTTTGATTTCCTGTGTTGTTGCAATAGTATGCAAAAAATTGAACTACCTAGGAATCCACCTAAGAGAAGAAATTAAAGGCCTCTACTCTAGAAAAATACAGAATTCTGAAAAAAAGAGATTAAAGAGGATATCAGAAAATGGAAAGATACCATGACTTTCTCCTGGATAGGAAGAGTCAACATAGTGAAAATGACCATACTTCCAAAACTGCTATATAGATTCAATATAGTTCCAATTGAAATTCCAGCAGCATACTTCACAGACCCTGAGAAAAAAATCCAAAAATTTATTTGGAACAAAAAGAGACCTAGAATAGCAAGAGCAATTTTAAACAATAAAGACAAGGTAGGGGGTATCACAATCCCTAACTTGAAGCAATACTACAAAGCTACTGTGATAAATACAGCAGGTACTGGCAAAGAAACAGACCTGAGAATCAGTGGAACAAATTAGAAGATACAGAAACACTCCAGACACACTCAGCCAACTCATCTTTGACAAAGGAGCTAAACACACTCACTGGCAGAAAGATAGCCTCTTTAATAAAAGGTACTGGAAAAACTGGATTTCACTTGCCAAAGATTAGAATTATACCTGTATCTCTCACTCACAATGAACAAAACTAAAATTGAAATGGATTAAAGATCTAAATATTAAAACAGAAATACTAATCGGCTGGAAGAAAGGTTAGGTAGAACTCTCGAAGACGTTGGCACAGGAAAAGATTATATGAACAAAACCTCAGGTGCCCCTGATTTAGCACAGTCAACAAGTGGGATGTGTTCTTATTAAAAAGCTTTGGCACAGCAAGGAAAATGACCAATAGTGTAAAGAGACAACACACAATGTGGGAAAAATTTCACCAGCTGTTCCTCAGAAAAAGTTCTACTATCTAGAATATATAAAGAATTTTAAAAAATCAGACCACCCAAATTTAAAGACCCAATCCAAAACTGGGCATCTGAAGTGAGCAGACATTTCTCAGATAAAGAAGTAGTAATAGCAATAAAAGTGTGAAAAAATGTGCAACATCACTGGTCATTTGAGAGATGCAAATGAAAACAGCAATAAGATTCTCCATCAGTCCAGAAAGAAATGCTGCTATCATGAAATCAACCAATAAAAAATGCTGAGGGGGGGGGGCTTGGGGAAAGAGGAACCCTGCTCCACTGCTGTTGGGAGTGTAAAATGGTGCAACCACTGTGGAAATCAGTATGGAGATACCTCAAAGAACAAGAATTTGAGGTCCTATTTGATCCAGCTATCTTTCCAACATAATTAAAATAATCATACCACAGTGATACATGTACACCCATATTCCTAGCAGCACAATTTGTAATAGCTAAAACTTAGAAGGAGCCCAGTTGGCCATCAACTGGAGACTGGATAAAGACAATGTGGGCTCCCCCCCATAAATGGAGTACTACTCAGCCCTAAATAATGAGAAACTAAAGACATTTATAGCTAAGTGGATGCACATTGAGGCTATATAAGTGAAATAACTAGAACACGTGCAAATTCTGAATAGTTTCTTTAGTGTGAGAAAGTGAAATTATAAATAAGAAATAAAAGTTATAATTGATAATGTTAAATAGGAAGAAAAGATGCACAGGGGAAGGGGAAGTGGGAGGGGTAGGAGAAAAGAAAGGGAATGGAATTAATATGAGAAAAATAAAAAATGGAAACAAAGTCTTTGTAGATAGTGAGGGGTGGAAGGGTTGAAGGGAGGGTTAGATGGAAGTAACTGCCCCCCCACTACCTCATTGGATTGATCTCAATATTAAAAATGAGTGAGTGAAGTGGCCTACTACATGAAGCATCTTACAATTCCTTCATAAGCGTAGAATTTTCTGTTTCACCTATGATATTAGATCAGAGGACAGACACTTAGATATCCTCTTCATTTTTTCTCTTCTACCTCATCTTTGCAAACCAGATACTAATACATAAGATACTTCGTACCATTTCTTCCTCTCCTCCTCTTCTCATTCCTTTCCTTGTTTCTTTCTGCCAGACCTCTTCTAAAGTGACTAAACCTGTGCAAATAAACTCTGTGGATCACTCCTACCAGTTAACCAGATGCACTCAAATTTACCCAAATGTCAGTTTAACTTAATTGGGACTAGTGCTAAAATCACACATCTTGTAATGTTCAGCCAGTAACAGGTATAGTTGTAATCGTACAACAGGTACTGTTTATAATTAAAATCAAAGAAATATTTCCTAAAGCATAGAAGTTTGTGATCAAGTAAACAAGGAAAAGAACTAGATATAGTTTATTTCCACAGACATAAACAAAATCCTTATAAAACCACATCAATTGTAATTTTGGATAGAACTAGTTAATTGAGATCCTATTCTGCAGCAGCAGAAACATGGAAAAATCTGTTGTTGTCACTAAACAGAACAATAAATGATTAGTTTGATAGAATGTTGAGGTCAGAATGGTATTAAGTAAGAATGCTTCAGCCACAGATGGAGAAAAAGCTCTACAAAAATAAACATCTACACTATCAACTTCATACTCCTTATAAAAACTGTACATATGTGCATATATTAATGTATTCTCCACCTACTATGAACCTGAGAAGTATTCACAGTTTGCACAACCTTCAGACCAGAACAGTGGAATTGGACCAGAAACTGTTACCAAATGAGTACATAAAGAAAAAACAAAACAAACATCATCTCAGAGTTCCTGTCCCTGATCCACCTGAAAGACTGGCCTTGCCATTCAGTGCTTATATTTCCTGTTGAGATTTTGTCTATATTGTTCTTGCCTAAAGGCCCAGGGTCTGGAGAAACCATTGAATCAGCTCTGGAGTGAGCTCTGAACTGAGCTACTTTTCCTCTACAGACTAGGAGGTAAATGGGGATCACCAGCCATTGAAATTCAGTACTCAGGAGAGGAGAGGGACTGTATATCTATGTTGCATATCTACTGGCAAAAGTTTAGTTCTCATTAAGTTTATACTTTAATGCTGATGTCATTTCCCTTGGGATGAAGATAGAAACCCCTAACATTTTGTTTTGTGCCATTTCATGCCCCAGAAATTTCTCATTCCACTCTTACCATTCAGCCTTGTTGAAGGCTTTGTTTGCGCTATGATTGATGAACATTATATTTTAAATTTTTTTAAAGTTATAGTTAATTTTTTTAAAGTAGGAGTAGGACACAGCTTGGCATCTTTTGTGGTGTTAGAAACAGCATAAAAAGGAGTTCATTCTAACTTGATAGAAGACTCTGTTATCAGTTTACATATAATGATGGAAATAACTGACCACTTGTGCCAGCAACTTGTCTGTTCAATATTAAATTTGCTCAAACCATCATGGGACTAAAACCTCAATTCTTTCTTACAAACTGTGCTAATATTGCTGTTTAAAGATATAACCTTTCTCTCCCAAGTATACTTCTACTTAGTTTTTTTCTAAAATATTATATATGTGTATTATATGTGTGATATTCTCTATATAATTTTGATAATTTGTGATATCTATGCTTTATAATATCTTTACAAAAATATGTTGTTTCTCCTTAGACTCTTAGATGACAGAAATCAAATAGATCAAATAATCCTTTATTTTGCTATTTTTTGCTCTGTTATTTCTACTGTTGTTTAGAATGTCATATAAGCTACAAAGGACTGAAATAATTTTGAGGTCGCACATGACTCTGACTTTATCAAAACACAATAAATTTTTCAATAACTGAAAAATCATATGGGTCAAAATGTCATAAATATAACCCATATCATGTCCATATATGTTCCAAATATCATCATTCTCTATAGGATTAGTAGATTGCAATCTCTTTGTAACAATTTAAAATACATATGACAAATAAACCAGTATATTCCTTATTCAAAACACTTTGAAAAGCAAGGAGAGGACTGGTGTCAGAGGAGTAGAAAGTGAAACATTATTGGCTGTTTCCTATTATGGAAAAAAATGAAAAGAAAATAAATGTAGAAGAAAAATATTCAAGACAAGGCAGCAATAGCTGAAAGATATCAGAGCTACCTTTCCACTGATAGAGTTGTTTACACAACTAGTTGAAAAGATAAACTCATTTTGAAAAATGCAAGTAGCATTTGGTTTAACCACGTAGTCTTCCAAAGTTGTGGAATAAAATAATTGAATCGGTACAGTGTTATTAGATAAGATATAAGGGGACATTGTAGTTACATCAAGGATTTATTCAAGAAAAATTGGTGTAGGAAAAGTCAACTCATGTAAAATAAAGAGCAGTAGGAACTTTTAAGAGTAAGAACATTAACCTGACTGCCATTAGAACCAAAAGTATGATCCTTGAAGATGAGCACTGCTGGTGACAATATATAATTCTTTTGACTTTTCGCTGGACTCCATAAGCAAAAGTTTGGTATGTAAATTCTCCAAGAAAAAGAATTCACACATTTGACTATCTACACATTCCCCTTTGGTTCTATCATTAACACTGAATTTAGATTTCTGAGGACAGAGAATTTAGATTTAGCAAACCAACAGTGAATGTTTTAGTTGGGAAGCCCACAGTACATACCTGTATTATGATTAACGAAGTTGGTTCTTTGTTTCCCAATGAAAACATGAATTTGGCCATGTGAAATTCTCTAGAAGTCACCTTCATTTTTGAATGTAGAAGTCTTTGTTTTAAATTGATTTAATGTTCTGAATGAGTAGGAGCCTTGGAAATTGAACAGAATGCTTCTGGAAGGCTTTTTGTTACTGTATTAAAGAAAATTATACTTCTCTGTCAATCCAAATCTAATATATTTTAGTCATTCTTTAGTAAAGACCATACAATGCACATAAAATTCCAAATGAAAAACAACAAGTCTCTTGTAATTCTTTTTTTCAAAGTTCTAGAAGTATTGACAGCTATGTTTATGTAGGAACCAGATAATAAGCAAATGAACATATTTAACTTCTGGACCAGATGAGCTATATGAAAGAGTCCTATCAGATTGGGTCTGTCTAAGGGATGCTACATAAGATGTCAATTCAAATTACAAAGGCATCCACCAAATATTAGATTCACCAGCTTCTAGGAAATACATTGTCTTCCAATTAACTGACTTTCTGAAAGGAAAAATAATAGGATAATTCTGTTTCAGTAAGCTATTGCTTTTGGAAAGTGCATTTCATAGAATATAAAATTATCAAATTAGGAAATACTTATAAAGAAAATATTGATCAAGTTATTCACTTTATAACAAGTAGACAGATTTTGGTAAGAGAAATTACTTCTTTTAGGAGGGTGCATAAGAAAGCAATGATCTACCTCTGTGGTGCTAAGTACACATTTGCTTGGGTTCTGCTGTTGCTTAACTGTTTCAGTAAGGTTTCCTGTATACAATTCCAAACTTTCTTCCAACTGGAAATCTCAAAATTCATACAATACAAAACATCCCATGATATTTCCATCCAGGATATAAGAAAAGCAAAGTGGATATTCTGAGTAATTGTAATAAATGACAAATTAGCTAAGGTGAAATTAGAGTTGATTCATATTTCTTATGGTCTGAATCCAAATTAACCTTAAATGGGCTAACGTGTGTTCTTGAACTTTGAGAAGAGGGCTATGACTATCTTTCTTCTGTCTTTCATATAATACATTTTGTTGAGTGGCCATATTCTAAGTTAATAGCCTGAAAAACAGATTACCAGAGTGCTAAATTAAAGCATTTTTTCTGTAATATTACTAATTATTGATTTTTCATGAAAGAATGCTATTTTAGTCTTACTCTAATCCATGTATTCCTTTCTACATATTGCCATCAGTGATAGTACACTCACAGCTGGCAGAGAAATAGCCTTTCTAAGGCAAGAAACACTATTTCATTCTGCCACTCACTGGCTGTGTATCTTTGGAGAAGGCAATTTTTGTGAGTTTCAATTTCTTCAAGCTTAAAACCTCCGCAAAAAGAAAGTTAAATATGATCTGTATGCAAAAGCACTAGTGAAATAGTATGTGATGAGTATATATGAGCTGAATACGAATGCATGGAAAAGCACTTTCTTCTGGCACCAACATGAAGTTGGTTCATGGAAGATAAATTGAATAAAAACAGAAAATATTATTCTTCAGACTCATAAGCAGCTTTAAAATGATAGAAAAACTTAGCAGTTAAAGTCTAAATAAAGTAATGTCATGTTCTACAGGCCTGGGTTCACCAGCAAATAATTCTTTTTTTCTGGATGAGATAATATGTGAGTGAAATAACTTGAGTTGGGTAGCCCTGGATGTCTTATAGATAATATGAAAATTAGTTGATACTAAGTAATTATTCATACAAACTCATGGACGTGAGACACACACACACACATATACATAGAGCGTTTGCCAAGAGAAACTCTTACCTAATGCTCTATTTGGTTGAAACTCTGAGGAGTTTCATTGTCCATGCCTTTTGATTTTCAACTTGCACCTTGTATATTAGAGGCTATCCTGTTTCTTGGGAATAGTTTGTTCCAGAAAACAGGGGCCACTCAAGCAAACTTAAATAAAAAATAATTTAATACAAGGCTGACTCAAGTAACTTCATGAACATCTAGGGGCAACCAACAAAGTCCTGTCAGAATTTTGGGAACTGGAAAGTTACCTGAGTCAGAAACTATGATCATCCACTCTGTTGTAAAATAACCTCTCTCATCACTGCTGGTCATCCTCCTTTCTCTTCCCTTTTTAACTACATCCTCTGCTGTCATATAGTCCAGTTTGGCTGAAGCAGCTATTCAGATCAATCATCCATTACCTAAATATATCTATGTGTCATACTTCACATTCTTGACCAAGAATAGTTGACTGATGGGTTAGCCAACAGATTAGCTGCTTCTTGAGGTGCCCATTTATAATAATCAGGAAGGTCTTAGGGCTGAGGAGTTAGGCAATCACTAAAGTATTCTAATATTGTCATGTTAGACTGGTTTTGCTGAAAGAAATGAGATTTGGACAAAAAGTCAATCTGAACTTTTACTGCTCTTAGAGCCATGATTTTTCAAATGAAGCACATCTAAAAGCTAAGAGTTTTTCTTTTTTCCAAATGAAATAAGCCTCCAAAATAGAATATTACTCAGTTATTGGTTTATATTAGCTAGATGTGTAAATAATTCTCAGTATGCCAATGACATTGCATCATCATTATCGTTTTTAGGCTACAAGCTTTCTAATCCAACAAGTAGGATTTGGTAATTCATTTTATAGCTAAACAAAGCCATTGAAATAAAGAATCATTGAAATATTTACACATTTTAATGATTTCATCTTAACAAATACTTTTTTTAGCATAAATTGATTAGCAGATAGCTTCTCCTATGGAGGGTCTAAAGAGATATGTCATGGAAAATCATTTTTTTTCATTGTCTTGTGTCTTCTAGCCTTTTTCTAAGGTATCACTTGACTTTTGCCTCTTTGTACTATCTTACTTGCACAAGTCATACCCATAATAACTTATAGTTTGGGTTCCTTTAAATGGAATGAGAACTTTAAAAGATCTCTGAGGCTAAAGGTGTAGGGAAAGTGGGAAGGGTAGGGGAAAGGTAATAAGGGAAAGAAAAAAATAGGAGAAAATGAAAAAATGGAAATAAAATGTTTGTAAAAAGGGAGGGGAGGTGGGGGTGAAGGGAGGGCAGGGATAAGGAAAAAATGAGAACCAAGACCTGTCATGTAAAGGTACAAGATCCCAATAATGAATGTAACTGTACTGTATACCTAAAATGTACCAATAAACTCAATGAGAGACAAAAAATATCTCTGAGAGGAAGTGATATTATATGTGTGATTTGCTTTAAAGTAACACAAATATTGAGTAACGGTACTGGATACCTAAAATGTCCCAATAAACTCAATGAGAGACAAAAAATATCTCTGAGAGGAAGTGATATTATATGTGTGATTTGCTTTAAAGTAACTATGGCAGGTGAGTAAGGTGTAAATGAGACAAGATTGGACATGCAAGAATAATTGTTGAAGCTGGATGATGTTAATCATATTAATTATAGTAGACTTTCTAATTTTGATTACATTTAATATTTTGTTGGTGGGAATATAAACTTCAAAAAATATCTCTGAGAGGAAGTGATATTATATGTGTGATTTGCTTTAAAGTAACTATGGCAGGTGAGTAAGGTGTAAATGAGACAAGATTGGACATGCAAGAATAATTGTTGAAGCTGGATGATGTTAATCATATTAATTATAGTAGACTTTCTAATTTTGATTACATTTAATATTTTGTTGGTGGGAATATAAACTTGTACAGCTACTGTGGAAATTATTATGGAGATTCCTCAAAAAATTAAATCTAGGTATTCTATTTGACCCAGCTATTCCCCTTCTAGGTTTCTTTCAAAAAGAGTCAAAGTCATCATACTGTAGTGTTACATGCATATCCATGTTTATAGCAGCACAATTCATAATAGCTAAATCTTAGAAGTAGCTTACATGTCTTTCAGCAGATAAATTATAAAGAAAATGTGATATTTACACACAAAGACAAACGAGTCATTTGCAGAAAAATGGATGCACCTTGACACCATGATAAGTGAAATAAATCAGATACCCAAGTTTAAATATTACATTGTTTTTATTACATGAGAAACCCATATTATAAAAAGAGCAAAATAGAAGGTAGATAAGAAATAGGAGGATACATCTTTCTCACATGGAAAGGAGACCAAGAGATGGAGGGAGTGGGTAGGGAAGGGAGGTGAAGGGGATAAAAACGGAATTAAGATGTGTTATACATATGTACCAACTCCACACAAGGAATGCAAACATCATGTACTGCAAACATGTACTCACAAAAATTTTTAAAAATGAAGCAAATTAAATTTAGAACATTCCTGAATTATTAAAATTTCCCCCATTGTTTACTTTTTTCTCACCCACATTCAATTTGACAGACTTTTTAGCACTCTACTTTTATTGAGTATTACATAGAATTCATTGAGACAACTCACTTTGTGTTCATATTTCATCAGCTTACCTAATATTTAATTAAATCACACAATTGCATTGTTATTTAAAATTGGTATAAATAGATGTGAAACAAACTCAACTAATTTTTAGTAAGCATGCAACTCAAATGGTTGAAGCAGAAGTGTCTGGGAATTAGACACTTCTAAATATACTCCTATTAACCACATTACTAACCGTAAGTAGTTAGTGTACCATGGCTATTGGTCACTGGGTTTTACTGAGTATCAATTAATTCAGTGAGCTGATTAAGTGGAAGTACACTAAGGAAGATTCTACTTTATACTTGATTACTATTATTACTCCTATTCTTATCATTGTGTCTTCCCTTCTCTCTATTTTTCAAACTGTAACTAACTTCATGAGTAATCCTCTTCCTCAACTCAAACTTGGGAAATTTGAAGACTTCTATGTGTCTCAAATGATGTTCTGGAGAATAAAAGGCAATGGAAAAAATTTCTTCATTTAATTATATTTAGCAGGCATGAAGCATATTTAATTTTCATTTTTTAAAATTAACATTTTTTTGCTTTCTCATAGCTCTGATTCAGCTTGCTCACTTAAAGAAAACAGAACTGAAGTAGGCTGTTTTACAGACATTGGTTTTGGTAAAAAGTATGACTATACTTGCCTAGCCTACTAGTAGCAGTATCAAGGAATTAATTAAACTGCTGAGATGAGAGTACTTACCCTGGAAAACAAAGAAAGAGTATGCTAGTTGTTTCCTGCTCTAAGTTTCTGCAATCATTTGTTGAAATATCTTGGGGAAGTGAGTCAGTTTTTTATTTCACTGTGCAGGGTGACATAAAGTGATATGACACACCAACGTTTTAAATGATAAAATGGTAGGGATGAAAAGTCCCTCTTTCTCATTCTCTCTCCATGATATGTAAAGCTGCTTTCAGAATGCAATAGCCATACTGTTCATTGAGTTTCTTTTCTCAAACTCATAACTGTTCATGTTGGAAGGCCTGCTTTCCCCTCATTTTTTTAAACCACTTTAGTATGACAACTCAGGAATGCGAGCAGGAACAAAGCGATTTACTCCTCCATTTTCTTCCTCTGATATGTGTCAGCAACATGTGCTCAGAGTCACACAGAGTCCACTCTTTGGAGTACATGCTGTAAGCTCTGAGGAGCTAATGATCAAATTAGGCTTCTAACAAACGCCATTGATAATACTGAAACTAATGAGAGGTCAAAGAACTAAACTCTGCAAGGAGTTTAAATTACCCTGTCCTTTATCACTCCACAAGAACATTTTTAAAGGAACACTACTGCACAGCATTTAACTGGTAGTTTTAGTTTCATTAAGAAGATTTACATAATCTATTACATGAATGGGAAGTATGCAATTTACTTCCAAGAAGAGCAGGAACCTAAAACCTCTTCAGTACTGGAAAGCAAATACTACATTGGTTTAATGTTCAATTAGAATAGCATTCATGGAACACTTTCCTTCTCACAGCACTCCTGAATGGACTAACATAAAGCATTTCTCCAAGCTCTCGAACAAACAACATATATTTTTAGAAAGAACTGAAATAACAGGTCATATACAGTTAGACTTTTCTTCTTTTGTTTCTTGTGCCATTTTACTTTTCTAGTTTCACTTCCACTTGTTTCTGTCATATGTATACCCACCACATACCACCACTATCACTGCGACCACCACACACCATTTCTGCAAGTCAAAATGCATTCCATCTCTCATTGTCTGCCTTCCTTCTCATCTTTGTTTGTGACTGGTTTGATTGTTTATTTATTTCAAATGAAAGAAGTGACAAAATTGATATTGAAGAACGCTGTGATTCCAACTGGTGTGGACTCTCAGGCAAAAATAAAAACAGAACTGTGCTACATTTTAAAGCGAGATAAATGATGAATTTGGAGGCATTAGAATTTTTAACATCAATAGACTGTGAGTACTTCAGGTCTAGGAAAACTTTTGCTACTCAAGTGGTTAATTGTCCAAAAGTAATGTCTATCTTTCAAGCCAATTGAAAGCCAAAGAATACACCTGAGCAAAGGGCACTCTTTTATCAATAGCTGTGCCAATAAAACAACAAATAGATCACAAGGAAATAAAATATACCCATAAGATCAGGGGAACAAAGAAAACTAGCCCAGAGCATTGAGTGGATTTGCTATTATTCTGAGAAAAATACAAATAAAATAAAAACAGTGAAAGTGTAAAAGCAAATACAAGTAAATTGGAGACATGGAATTTTAAAAGCTTTATTCCTAAAAGAACAAGACAAAATCTGGAAATTTATTTCTTCTAAATGTGCCATCACCACACTCTGCCATGTGACTTTGGTTTTACTTTGAAATTGTCAGCTGACTGTTGTTTTTGTCATTGTTTATGAGATAGTAAAGCTTAAGGGCTGTGCCCAAGAATCAAACTAAATACCAGTTCTATCATTAATAGCCACTGGCTTATTCCTTTCTGAGCTTCAGTCTTATCTGCAAAAAATGGAATAATAACAAGGCAGCAAGAGTACCAGTTTTGAAGGCAAAGTGCCTGGGTTCAAATCTGCCCTATCACATATTGGTGGCATGATCTAAAGCACATTTTTTAACTTCTCTGTGCCTCAGTCTTTGCTCAATAAAATGGGGCTGATCTGATAAGAGTTCAATAAATACAACATTAATAACTACCTCTACCTCAGAAGGTTCCTGTGAGGATAAAATGAGATGATAATGAAAAGTTTTTAGCTGGTTATCAGGGCTCAGTAAATGCTAGTGTGGGGAAGAACAAATTTTCCTGTACCTTGTTACATTCTATACTTGGGGACCTATGAATTAAATGAACAAGTGACAGATTAACAGGAGAAAAGGCACATAGGTTTTATTAATATTTATACACATAGGGAATGAAAGAAAAGAAGCAAAACTCAAAATAGATAGACTCATTTTAACAAAGAGAGTATCTCCTTCAAGAAATGATAAATTATGGGGAAGAGGCTAAAAAATAAAAGGGAACCTAATGAAAGATAAGCATTATTTTAGTAAGGTCTGTAAGGTCCATTTATGCAAAGTCATCTTAATGATTTTCTATCTCCAGTGATAAGAGTAGTTTCACTTCCTGAATCAGGGGAGGAACACCTTCACAAAGAGAAATTTACGACCAGCTTTTAAACTGGTTAGAGGAGGACAGTACTCTTTCTGTATTTGTTGGTTCTCAGTTACTTACAGCTCAAAATAATTTGTAACAGGGACTTAAAGACAGCTTTTGAAAGGGATTTAGAGGCTTCTTTTAAAAGCACTGACTTTTCACTCAGGCCTGTAAAGTTCCAATATATAATTGAAAGCTTGTCTTCTCTGGCTTCCTGTTGCATCAGTTTCCTTTTGTAATCTTAAGCTTTGGATCATATTACTGCTCAACCCTGCACATAGATATGTTAATCATTTAAGGGTTGTTCATCTAAAACTGATAACTTTCCCCTTTTGAGGCTGAAGGCACCAAGATGAGAGCAGCAAAGACATTTCCAAAATCTGTAGCAATGTCATAATGAACAGATTGTCAACTGTCAGCTTTTACAATGTCCTGTTCCAAACCACCAGAGCAGCTCCTAGAATCTCCAATCATTGACCTAATCAATTCCACCTTGCTTTTCTGACTTGTTTTTTCTGAGTCAGTCTTCTCTGAATTCACCATAAATTCCAGAAACAACAGACCTGGTGGATCAACATTTTATGAAAATCATGGAAACTTTTCCAGGAAGCAATGACTTTCTCATCCTCGACAAAGCACTGTAAGGACATCCTGAGATCAGCCTGGTCACAGTTTGGACCAAGACTATTTGACTCTTGTCTTTGTTACTTTCTTGTTACTGTGACAAAATACCCAAAACTCACAGGTTAAAGGAGCAAAGGTTTATATTATCTGGTTTTTAGAGGTTTCAGTCCATAGTCAGCTGGCTGCATGGCAGAGGAGAATAGTTCATGGTGTATCAGGCAGGAGGCAGTAACTTTCCTTCTGCTTTTCCATTGTATTCCATTCAAGCTACAAGCCTATTGTTTGTTGCCATTTCTAATGAGGGTGGGTCTTCCCTCTTTAATATATCTATCTATTCATTCACATCCAAAACAATGGTAAACCCAACAGCAGACTAATCAGTTTCACACACTCACGATCCAGTTACTCTCAGAAGCCCTATTTACTAGTGCATGAGACTTTCAGGGGACATCTAGATACAATCAATAACATCTCTGCATACTTCTTACCCCCTACCCAATTTTTGTTCTTTCCTTATATAACCCCAAAACTCTTATTAACTTCTCAATGAGAAGGCTGAAAATGTTGGTTTCCCTGTTCCTTCCCAGTGTGACCATTCTGAATAAATTCCTTTCCTTTACCAGCACTGTTTTTGATTCTTATATCAGAGTGGGATACTTTCGAGTGGCATATTCTAATCTCCTTCACTAGCTTTTGCTCTCTGTGTTTGTGTGTGTGTCCAACTAAGATGTTAGAGGATGAGACTTATATTTACTATACTACATTATCTACTACTGTATTATATTTAAATAAGAGTGAGTAAAGGATAGCCAAAGTAAGAAGTAAAGGAGTTAGTGTTCACACAAAAGGAGAAATACAAATATCAAAACTGTGGACTTTTAGCCATGAAAAGACTGGATTTATTAATATTTGATGAATTACAAATATAACAAAGAAATAATTCAGTGACTCATTTTTCACTTGAAAATATCGATAACAGGTGATTCTGGAAAACAAAACAAAACAAAACAAAACAATCCAATGCCTGCCTCATAAGTGCAAGGTCCCAAGTTCTGTCCCTGGTACTAAAAAAATTTTTTTTAAAAATAGCCAAACTAAATTGTTTCACAGGCAATTTCCTACGTGTGAAGGAAGTTCTAATGTGAGAAGTTAGGAATTTCTAAAGTGAGATTCCTGAGAATCATCTTCACAAATATCATTATATCTCTTCTACTGACCAAAATTTCCCATAAAATTCTTGCTTTGTGTACCTACAACCTTTCCTATTATTTACTTAATATCGTTTTTCTTTAACTTTTCTTATCTTGTTTTTACTTGTTAATTTGAAAAGGAGAGTTATTCATTACAGTAAATGAAAACTGGTATCATTTATTATAAACAGAATGTAAGGGAAAAAATAAATATAAAAATAGAATAATGCACTCAGTATCTAGTTCAATACAGTTACCTAGAAAAGGGCCCTGAGTATGTGGACTTGAGACCTACTCTTTTTTTTGTTAAAAAGTTTAATTGGGCTGGGGAATTAGTTCAGTGGTTCTGCTGTCTGCCTCGCAATCACAAGGTCCAGAGTTCGATCCCCAGAACAAAAAAAAAATTGCTAGGAAAAGTTTAATTAGAATGTGTCCGAGAAATATTAAAGATGGATCTGCACCAAAAGGAAAACTGAAAAGGAATTTAAAAGAGAAAACATCTTCATATATGATTCTGTATAATTTAATGTCTGTATCATCTGTGAATCTCCTGAAATTATTTTTTGTATTACCACCACCTTTGGCAAAGCATTAGCATGTGTGATTATGGAAGAATGGTTTCTGGCTGTCCCAATGCTTATAACAGTGCTTCTCAAGTCATAGCCTCTGGATCACTTACATCAATATCACCTATGGGTGCTTATTTTACAAGGGGGAAAATAATTAGTGAATTACTACTTAATGTAAGGAGACTGAAACCTAGAATATTACCTTTTTAAGACCCCTACTTCAGGGGATTTTGATGCACAATAAAATTTGAAAATCAGGCCATATTGTGGTAATCAAAGAAGACAGAACTCACTCTAGAATACCCCTGTAGACACAAAGCCAAAAGCAACTGGAAAAAGCATTCAGTTAAAGGAGGTAATCTTGCCCAGGTTCAAATGGCAAGGGAAGTAAAACACTGCATGTAATCGTAGTATCTTAATTCTAGAGTGAGATAAAAATGAAAAAGGAAAGGAAAAGAAGAAAGAGAGATACAAGGAGAGAGAAGGAGGAAAAGGCTTCTCGCAATAAGGGAATAAAAGGCTTGTGGAAATATTAGATTGATTTGTAAGAGAAGATGAAATGAATTTAAAATATGACATTGTTAAGTGATCACTAAGCAGGAGTGTGATAAAAATTTACAAATGTTTAAATCTTACACCAAAACCAGGAAGAATTTGTTAAACAAGAAGAAGGATAGACAGACATTAAGTGGATTTAATTGACCAAATTCTCTTTCTATATAATTCACCCTAAGCATTCCTGGTCTGCATCGTATATAGCATTGATTCTTTACTGATTTTCCCTTGAAACCAAAGGGTGAGAACATTGCTATAGGCTTTATATCCTTCTTCCGCAACATTCCTCCTAACTTTCAGACCAGGGTGGCTATTTTACCTCCACACACCTTCCAAAGTTGCAGCTCTGACTCCCATAGGGCAAAGCCTGAAGGACCACCAGGCTCAGCACTTTAGGAATATCTCAGAAGTATGTGTACTGTAGCTTAAGGGACCTCTTTCAATTAAGAAGCTGAGAAATTGGTTAGCAGTGAGGCTATATTTTGACAAAACAGTAGTTTCCAAATACGTCTTCAGTAGCCTTTTTGTGCCAATCCCAGCTCCAGGTTCCTAGCGGCCACAGAATACAGATATCTTTTCAATAATAGAAAAAAAAGGAAGTGAATAAATAACAATCATATATCAAAAGAATTAATATATTACCTCTGGTAATGAGGTAGTAATCATTCTAAAAAC
This sequence comes from Fukomys damarensis, assembly GCF_012274545.1. Taxonomy (NCBI): domain Eukaryota; kingdom Metazoa; phylum Chordata; class Mammalia; order Rodentia; family Bathyergidae; genus Fukomys; species Fukomys damarensis. The sequence goes on from NW_022900951.1 coordinate 74,616,134, forward strand.
ACTATAAAGAAAGAAAGATTTTTAAACCAAGTAAATAAATTGTAAAGTTAGAATTTTAGGTGCTTGGGTACCTGAGTGCTGATCTATCCATTACTAGCATTCAGATCACCACATTAGTGACTCCAAACTGCTGCCCCCATATCCCAAAATGCCAAGTAATCCCTGAGAATACTTACCAAATGAGGCAGCAATACCTCATGCAGCAACTTCTGCTCCCTGCCAATTCGGAAACATTAACCTATGAGTGCCTTACAGAGTGCATTTACTTCCTGAAAGCCTCCCATCACAGCATGGTCGTCTGTAACTTTAATGCTCAAAATCGTATTCACATTTACAAGAGAATGATAAGTATCACCTATATTTTCTCTTCCAGTCATTTTATGGTTTCTTGATGGCATACTTTGCTATGGACTCGGGTGAGCTTAGAATGCTGTTCAATCAGCCAAAAATTTCCTGACTGAGAGAATTATTAAGTTAAGAAATGTGGCATACGTGGCCTAATTTGAGGCTCTAGCTAGACTGGAATGAGAAGCAGAAGTGCAGAGTAAGGATTTAAAAATATACTACTTGAGCAATGGCCTGAATCTTTGCTGGGTTTCTTCCATCTCTATATTTTATATACTAAAGTAGCATTGTACTTTCCAAGAAATTTCACATTAATGTAGAAGATTCTCTTTCATTGTGTTTTAATTGAGTTTAATATACAACTTATTTAAATGCCCTCTTTATCAGGAGACTGGTGTTTCTATCTGAATTAGATGTGACAAAACATTAATTCTCAAGGCCATGAATTAATACAGTAGATGTGTGTTGCTTTTTTGTGAGTGTGTTGCTTGCTACTTCTAGCCCAAGCTAGCCTCACACTTGCTATCCTCCTGCCTTAATTTCCCAGAGTGCTGTGATAACAGGGGTGTGCAACCATACATGGCTGACTTGTGATGCTTTTGTTTGTCCATAACCACTACCCTTTGATTTTAGGAACAGAACCCTTTCTTTCTGATGGGGGGATGGACAGTTTATATAATTTTAATGCTGCCCTGGTCATAGATCTGATTTCAAGATGCAGAGGTGGTTTCATGACCCAAGTCTGGCCAATCAAAGTACCCATCTCTCTGGCCCCAGTGACTGATCCAAGAATGAGCACATGATTTAAGACATGTTAGTCAAGGTGTTTCTGTTAAAAATTGCTGAATACAAGTTAGGGTTGGCCAATAATTATTCTCTCATTCCTGTACCTCTATGAAGGAGGGCTTTATGAGACTCAAAATAAACATAAGTGACAGGTGAAAGTCAGAGGTGTTGGATCTAGCATGTTTGGAGCTAATTAAAACTGACTTTTAACTTCACAAGCACATTTGCCAATACAATTACTTTTTTTTTCTTTTTGTTTAAAATGGGTTGCCATGGGCACCTGACATTTGCAGCCAAAATATTCTCCAATAACATATCTATGTATAATTAGAAAAAAGGCAATTAAATATAAGGTATGCTTTACCTTATGTGATTGTTTTTTTCAGAAGTTCAAAGAAAGCCTAAACTTTGAGAGTCAAATCATACTAATATCAAATGTAACACATTACTAAAAAGAAACTTAAGTTTCTTTTATAGTGTGGTTTGTTATTGTCTGCTTGTTTTAAGAAGATGTGTTATAATCCAAATGGAAAGGTTCCAGTGATTGAACTGGCTTCTCTGAAAGATATCAATGACTAGTGATTTGCTCGCTTATTTGGTTTAATTCTCTTTATCTTAGGCTTAGAAATTTGATTTAGTTGCTTCACTAAGAAAAGACCTGTTCCTCAGGGAAGGATTCACTTTAAGCAAGCTCAGAGAGGCTAAATAGAAAACCAGAAAGCCAACTGACTAATGAATAAGAAAGATAATCAGATAATTATCCACTGGATTAGAATCCTTACCTCAGCAGATCACTGCATTCTGTTTTGTACGAAACAAGTTGCATCCTTTAGTGTGGATTGAGGCCAAATATCATTTATAAGCCTATGATATAATGTATATATACATCTTGGGATTATATGAGAAATCATGAAACTTCATATAAAAATCTGAACTTCCAACTTCTCTTTAAAAAAATCAGAGTACCAACCAACAATGGTTCATCCTTCTATGGTGTCAGTTGACTAGATCTAAGTAGTATTTTAGCCTTTCTATGGGAAAAATAGCACTTCAGTATACTACAGCATCCATCAAGCTTATTGCAGTCAATTATTTCCTTTCTTGTCTTATCCTGGCTTTTGAATTTGATCTATTTAGAAAGGAAAGCAACATGTGAAACCGATAAGCTCCTTCTTTCCTGTCCTTTAGCTGCATGTATTGTCTTAAGGGATGAATGCGAGTGAAGTCAACTGAGTAAATGCTCATTTTTCCTATTGCACATGAAAAAGGAAACATGTATGCCAGGGTATTGCCATCCTAAGATTTTGAGGAAAGCAGGTCTGATGATCAAAAGCTACATCAAGAAAGACAGAGAAGACAGCAAAATACAGTCTTTTAGATCAAACCTTACCTAAAGCTATTCTGGAATTTTGGTTTATTTTTAAATCAGTGTATGTTTGCAGTGCATAACATTTACATCTGTAATAAATAATAAACATTTATTTTAACAGGTTGAGGTAATATTTGTTGTAAGATATGTGTAACCTGTTGTTAATGTTGTAGTTTAAAATGTTTACTTATCAAGCCAGATTACTTAGTGGACCAAATCTTGTTTCTGAAATAGTCTGAAGTATACCTTGATGTTTCAAGAAAACTATTGTTAAAATAACTTGGTTTTCATTTTGTAGAATCTATTATCTTAAAAAAATTCCATCTCTATAATTACCAATTCTGCATGTACTGTACTATCACTCTAGAAATAATATGTTAAACCTAAAAATCTCAATGGGAGAAACATCACAGGGCTTGTTTTACAAAGAAAAGTATTGTTTAGAGGAACTAAATTATAAACTTCCCTAAATGTACTATAAATGTGTTTGAAAAGTAACTCAAAGGAGGGATTGTGAATAGAAATGTAGTGACGAGGTTGCATTCTGATTGAAAAGGTAACAAATACAGATGAGTTAAAAATAAAAAAAAATTACTCTGGAATCATGGAGCAAGATTTACCTAATGATATTCTAGATTTTTCAGCTATGTATGGTCATAAATTTTCCTCATACTGTAGGTCATGTTGACTTGAACGACTTGCCACAAAAGTATTTTGCATGAGAAAGTTACTTAGTTTCTCCAATACAGTCTCTTGTAAAGCATTGTTTTACATAAGTGTCTCAAATCCTGAAATTAAAAAAAAAAACATTGAGACTTTCTATTCATAGCTATAAAATATAATAAAATTGATTCAGTTCATTTCCTGAATCTTAATTTTAGCCTTACCAATATGAGATTGTACCAAGTTCATCTAGATTAGAATTTCCTATGGGAAAAGAGTTTCTCTTTTCCCATAGGAAATTCTTTAGCTCTCACATAAAACTTCTTGCTGTGTCAGCATATGTTTAACGACATATAATTATGTAATGTTCAACATTTGAAATTAACTGTATTTTTCTAATTCCAAGATTTGCATGAGACATTTTATAGCCTGACTTATATAAAGTGAATAAGAAAAGGAGCTATGGATTTAGCTCATTTGGCACCTCACCTGCATCACAAGTGCAAAGTCCTGAGTTCAATCCTTGGTACCAGAAAATAAAAAGTAAATAAGAACATAAGTGACTGTGTTGGCATATAATCTATTAAATAGGATATTTTAAAATTAAAAAATATATCTCTGAAATAAATACTTATTATTTGGCAAATTCAGCTAGCTAGAAGGTATATAACAAGAAACAACAACATATATCTGTGAAGCAAAATTGAATATATGAAACTTCTTATAAGAACACACATTACTACAGTGAAGGGCAACATCCACATTCAGAGTTGATATTATTTAGTACAGATCTCAAATAAAAGGAATATTCTGATTTTTATGCTATAAATATTTAGAAATAAGTAAAAATTTGCATGAAGATGCTATTGTTAGAAGCAGGCACAACTGAGCACACGATGAAGTTACAGTTGACAATGGTTGATGGCACTAATGAAAGAAAGAGAAACAGAGACACAGAAAGAGAAAGAGAAAAAAGAAGGAACTAAGGAGCAATAAAATTATAGAGCTCTAGAGAGTCTAAAATACATGAGCTGGCTCTGAAAACAACACAATGTCATATATATTTATTTGTTAATTAATTTTATTGGTACATTTTAGGTAAACAATATAATGCCCTTTATTATTCAAAATTTGTACCTTTATATAATCTATCTTGGTTCTTATTTCATCCCATTGCCCTTCTCTACCTTCAACCTCTCCATTTCTCCCTATTTATGAAGTCTTTGTTTCTATTTTTTCATTTTTTCATATTAATTACATTTCCTTCTCTCCTTTCCCCTACCCCTTCCAATTCCCCTTCTCCTTTGCCCCTTTTCTTCCTATTTCATATTATCTATTATAACTTTTAGTCCTTATTTACACTTTCAGTTTATCACACCAGGGAAACTATTCTGTATTTATAAAAGTGTCTCCTATTTATTTCACTTAAGAGTATGCCTTCAATGTGCATCCATTTACCTATGAATGCCACTAATTTCTCATTCTTTATGGCTCAGTAGTACTCAATTTTATGAAAAAAAAAACACATTTCCTTTATCCAGTCTCCATTTGATTGGCAATTGGGCTGTTTCTATGTTTTAGCTATTAGAAACTGTGCTTCTATGAACATAGGTGCACATATATCACCGTGGTGTGATTCTTTTAATTCTTTGGGAAAATACCCAGCTGGGGAATAGCTTGATCAAATGGGACCTGTATAGTCCTAGTTCTTTGAGATAATTTTATACAGATCTACATAGTGGTTGCACCAGTCTACACTCTCAACAACAGTGGGTTCCTCTTTCCCAACAGCCCCACCAGTATTTGTTATTGGTTTATTTCATGATAGCAGCCATTCTTTCTTGATGAGGTGGAATCTCAGGGTTGTTTAAATTTGTATCTCTTGAATGACCAGTGATGTAGAACATTTTTCACATGTTTATTTGCTATTTCTACTTATTTGTCTGAGAAATGTCTGTTTATTTCAGATGCCCATTTTGGGATCATGTCTTTAAATTTGGGAGTTCTGACTTTTTAAAGATATTTATATATTCTACATAGTAGACCTCTGTCATAGGAACTGCTGGTGAATTTTTTTTCCCACATTGTGCATTGACTCTTTACACTGTTAGTGGTTTCTTTTGCTGTACAGAAGCATTTTAATAAGAAGAAATCTCACTTGGTGATTGTGCTCTTTCATGTGCAACTGAGGTTTCCTTCATAAAATCTTTTCCTGTGCCTATGTCTTCAAGAGTTCTACCTAAGCTCTCTTCTTGCTGATTTAGTGATTCTGTTTTAATATTTAGATTTTTATCCATTTTGCTTTCAGTTTAGTGCATGGTGAGAGATATAGGTCTAGCTTTGATCTTTGGCAATTTGAAACACCATTTTTCTAGCACCATTTATTAAAGAGGCTATCTTTCCTCCACTGAGATTTTTTGGCTTCTTTAACAAAGATGAGGTGGCTGAGTGTGTAAGAAGTTGTTTCTCTATCTTCTAATAGGTGGCACTGGTCCTCTGATCTGTTTGTTTGCCTGTACCATGCTATTTTTTATCAGAGTAGCTTTGTAGTATGGTTTTAAGTTGGGGTTTCTGATACTCCCCACCTTGTCTTTATTGCCTATAATTGCTTTTGCTATTCTAGGAAGGTCTCTTCTGGTTTCAAATGAATTCGTGGATTGTTTTCTCAAGGTCCATTAAGTATGCTGCTAGAATTTTAATTGGGACTGCATTGAATCTATACAGCAGTATTGAAAGTATGGCAATTTTCACTATGTCGGTTCTTCATACTCGGAAGCAAGGGATATCTTTCCGTCTTCTGATACCATATTTGATCTCTCTTTTCAATGTGCTATAGTTTTCAGAGTAGAGGTCTTTGATTTCTTTTGTTAGGATGATTCCTAGGTATTTCAATTTTTTTGTATGCTATTGTGACATGAATTGTTTGCCCCATTTCTCTGTCAGTCACTTTTTTGTTCATGTACAGGAAAGCCATAAATTTTTGTGTGTTGATCTTGTATCCACCTACTTTACTGAATTTGGTGGAGTTAATAAGTTTTTCTGTATAGAGTATCATGTCATCAGCAAATAACAACAATTTGAATTCTGCATTTCCTATCTTTGTTCATTTATTTCTTTCTCTTTTCTAGATGCTTTGGCTATTATTTCCAAAACTATACTGAACAGGAGTGGAGTTAGCAGACATCCTTGTCTTGTTCCTAATTTGGTTGTGAAGGACTTCAGTATTTGACCATTTAGTATGATATTGGCTGTTGGTTTGTCATAGATGTTTTTATCAGATTGAGGTAGATATCATCTATTCCAAATTTTTTTTCTTTTTATTGAGTTTATTTGTACATTCTAGGTGTACAGTACAGTTACATTCATTACTGGGATCTTGTGCCTTTACATGACAGGTTTTCGTTCTCATTTTTTCCCCTGCTCCCTGCCCTGCCTTCAGTCCTTATTCTCTTCCCCATTTACAAACACTTTATTTCCATTTATTAATTTTCTCATATTTATTCTTTCCCTTTATTAGCTTTCCCCTACCCTTCCCACTTTCCCTAAAACTTTATCCCTTTTCTTCCCATTTCACAATGTCAGTTATCTCATTAGGATCTTGTGTGCTATTACAATTTATTCACACCAGAGAAATTATTTGGTATTTCAACATGTGTGACTTATTTATTTCATTTAGGAGTATATCCTCAACATGTATCCATTTTCCTATGAATGAGCCTAATTTCTCATTTATTATGGCTGAGAAGCATTCCATTTTAGAGAAAAACTACATCTTCTTTATCCAATCTCCAACTGATGGGAAAATGGGCTGTTTCCAAATTTTAGCTATTACAAACTGTGCCACTATAAACGTGGGTGTGCATATATCACTCTGGTATGATTTTTTAAATTCTTTTGGAAACATACCCAGAAGAGCAATGGTTGGGTCAAATGGAACCTCTAGTCCCAGCTCTTTTAGGTATCTCCATATTGATTTCCATAGTGGATGCACCAGTCTATACTCCCACCAACAATGGAGAAGGGTTCCTATCTCCCCACAACTGCACCAACATTTGTTATTGGTTGATTTCTTGATATCAGCCATTCTTTGTGGGGTGAGGTGGAATTTCAGTGTTGTTTTCATCTGCATCTCTCGAATGACCAGTGATATGGAGCATTTTTTCATATGTTTACTTGCTGCTTTTACTTCTTTGTCTGCGAAATGTCTGTTCATTTCATATGCCCATTTTTGAATCGGGTCTTCAAATTTGGGGGCTGATTGTTTTGAGTTCTTTATATATTCTTGATAATAGTCCTTTGTTTGAGGAGCAGCTGGTAAAAATTATTTCCCACATTGTAGTTTGTCTCTTAGTTCTGTTGATGGTTTCTTTTGCAGTGCAGAAGCTTTTTAATGAGATCCCAGTTGTTGATTCTTTCTGCTAGTTCCCATGTTACTGAGGATTTGTTCATAAAGTCCTTTCCTGTGCCAATGTCTTCCAGAGTTCTGCCTAACTCATATTCCAGCAAGTTTAGTATTTCTGTTTTAATATTTAGATCTTTAATCCACTTGGATTTTTATTAAGTGCATGGTGAGAGATAAGGGTCTAATTTTAATCTTTGGCAGGTTGAGATCCAGTTTTTCAAACACCATTTATTAAAGAGTCTATCTTTCCTCCAGTGGGGATGGTCAGCTGTTTTTGTCAAAATGAGGTAGTGGAGTATATCTGGAGTTGTTTTTGTGTCTTCCAGTCTGTTCCACTGATCCTCAGGTCTGTTTCTTTTCCAGTACCATGCTGTTTTTATCACAGTGATTTTATAGTATAGTTTCAAATTGGGAATTGTTATACTCACTGCCATGTCTCTGTTATGTAGGATGGCTTCTGCTATTCTAGGTCTCTTCTGGTTCCAAATGAATTTTGTAATTTTTGGATTCTTTTTTCTAGTTCTGTGAAATATAGAGTTGGAATTTCAATTGGCATTGCATTGAATCTGCATAGCAGTTTTGGTAGTATGGCCATTTTCATTATGTTGATTCTCCCTACCCAGGAGCAGGGGATATCATTCCATTTTCTTATATCCTCTTTGATCTCCTTTTTCGGAGTGCTATAGTTTTCAGTTCTTTTGCTATTTTTGTTAGATTGATTCCTAGATCATTTTTTGGATGCTGTTGTGAAAGGAATTGTTTCCCTAATTTCTCTGTCAGTGAGTTTGTTATTTGTGTACAAGAAGGCTATTGATTTTTGGGTGTTGACCTTGTATCCTGCTACTCTGCTGAAAGCATCAATTAGGTCTAGAATTCTTTTGGTATGGTTCTTTGGGTCTTCTACGTAGAGTATCATATCATCAGCAAACAATGACAGTTTAACTTCTTCCTTTCCTATCTTTATTGCTTTATTTTCTTTCTCTTGTCTAATTGCTATCGCTAATATTTCCAGAACTATATCGAAGAGGAGTGGTGATAGTGGGTATCCTTGTCTTGTTCCTGATTTTAAAGTGAAAGTTTTCAGTTTTTGGGCATCTCATATGATGTTGGCTGTTGGTTCTTCATAGATAGCCTTTATTAAATTCAGATATAGACCATCTATTCCAATTTTTTGCAGGGTTTTTATCATGAATGGGAGTTGAATTTTGTCAAATGCTTTTCCTCATCCTTCGAGAGGATCATATGGATTTTGTCCTTCACTCTGTTAATATAGTGTATTACATTATTGACTTACATATGTTGAACCATCCTTGTATCCCTGGAATAAATCCAACTTGGCCAGAATGTATGATCCTCTTGATGATCCTCTGTATTGTGTTTGCTAGTGTCTTATTAAGGATTTTTGCATCTATATTGGTTAAGGAGATTGGCTTGTAGCTCTCTTTTTTAGTTTTTTCTTTCCCTGGTTTAGGAATCAAAGTGTTACTTGCTTAGAGGAATGCATTTGGAAGTATTGCTTCTCTGTCATTTTCATTGAGAAGTCTGAAGAGTAATGGCAGCATTTCTTCTCTAAATGTCTTGTAAAATTCAGCAGTGAATCCATCAGGACCTGGGCTTTTCTTTGGTTGTAATTTTTTAATTACATTTTCAATTTCACTGATTGTAATTGTGATATTTAAAATGTTTTCATCTTCTTTGTTCAACTTTAGTAATTCATAAGTATCTAGAAATCTGCCCATTTCTTCTTTGTTTTCCATTTTGTTAGAGTACAGGTTCTCAAAGTAGGTATTTCCTATCCTCTGGATTTCTTCTGGGTCTGTTGTGACTTCACCTTTTTCATTCCTAATTGCATGGATCTGAGCCTTTTCTTTCCTTTTTTTGATAAGGTTAGTGAAGAGTTTATCAATTTTATTTATTCTTTCAAAAAACTGACTCTGTGATTCATTAATTTTTTGTGTTATTTTTTTAGTTTCCATTGCATTGCTTTCTGCTCTAACTTTATAATTTCCTCTCTTGTTTGAGCTTTGGTTTTTTATTGCTCTTGTTTTTCTAGGAGTCTAAGATTCCTCATTAGGTTGTTTGTTTGAGCTCTCTCTATTTTCCTATTGTGGGCATTCAGTGCTATGAATTTTCCATGTAGAACTGCTTTCATTGTGTCCCATTGATTCCTGTATGTAGTACTGGCATTTTCATTCATTTGTAAAAATGTCTGATATCTTCTTTTATTTCCTCTCTGATCCATCAATTGTTCAGGAGAGTGTCACTCAGTTTCTATGTGTTTCTGAAGTTCCTGCGGTTTCTTGTGCTATTGATCTCCAGCTTGATTGCACTATGATCTGATTATATAGAAGGAATAACTTTGATTCTTTTGCATTTATTCAAACCTGTTCTGTGAGCTAGTATGTGATCTCTCTTGGAGAATGACCCATATGCAGCCATAAAGAAAGTTTATTCTGACTTTGTGGGGTGGAACACTCTATAGACATCTAATAAGTCCATGAGTTCAAAAGCTTGGTTCAGTTCTAGTATGTCATTGTTGATTTTTTGCCCAGATGATCTGTTTATTTGTGAAAGTGGGGTAATTAGATCCCCCACTACAATTGTATTAGTGCTTTTTTGGCTTTTCATGTTTCTTAATATTTCTTTTATATAGTTGGGAGCATTAATATTTGGTGCATATATGTTTATGATTGTCATCTGTTCCTCTTGAATTGTTCTCTTTACATGGATGTAGTGGCCTTCTTTGTCTCTCTTAGTGAGTTTTGGTTTGAAATTTGCTTTGGCTGTGAATAAGCTTGCTACCCCTGCTTTTTTCTGTCATGTGGAAAATTGTTTCCCATCCTTTTACTTTCAGTCTATTCTTTTTACACTAGGTGTGTTTCTTGTATACAACATATTGTTGGATTTTGCTTATTAATCCATTCTGCCAGTCTATTTCTCTTGATTGGTGAATTGAGGCCATTGACATTGATGGTTATAACTGATATGTACTGATTTCGTATTGTCATTTTATTGTCCTTTTGTTGACTCTTTTTACTTTTCCCCGCTCTCCTTTTAGTTTCTTGCCTTGCTTATTTGATTTGGTCTGTTGGGCCTCATGGTGTTATGACCTTCATTGTCTTTTTCTAGGATATTGTTTGGAATTCCTTGTAGTGCTTGTTTGGTGTTCATGAAGTTTCTCAGGTGTTCTTTGACATGGAAGTATCTTATTTCCCCATCCATTTTGAAAGAGAGTTTTGCAGGATACATCAGTCTTGGTTGGAGGTTAATCGCTTTTAGGACTTGAAATATCTCACTCCAGCTGTCCTTGACCCAAGGATTTGTGTTAGAAAGTCTGATGGGCTTACCTTTAAGTGTGATTTGTTTCTTTTCTCTTACTGCTTGTAGTATTTTGTTTGGCCATTGCATTTGTGGGATCTTGATTGTTATATATCTAGGTGTAGATTGTTTTTTGATCATGGCTATGTGGAGTCCTGTATGCCTAAATTATCTGTATGTTAAATTCTTCCCCTGTGTTTGAGAAGTTTTCTGTCATTAATTCTGTGAACAGTTTTTTAAGTCATTTATATTTTCTCGTGCTATTTCATGGATTCCTATCAGTCTTATGTTATTCTTCTTTGCATCATCTAGGAGTTGTTGGATCAATTTCTCATCATCCTTTACTGTTTTTAAGAGACCTCTCTTTTCATGGTCACTGACTACAATCCTATATTCTATATCTGAGATTCTATCTTCGCATTCTTTTATTCTGTTCCGTACACTTTTAGTAGCGTTTTAATCTCCTGGATATCTGTTTGAATCTGTTTTATGGATTCCATTTCTTTCCTCAGTTGGGCATTCATCATTTCCATTTCTTTCTTATGCTGGGCCTTCATGGCTTCTATCATGGTCCTGAGCTTATCTATTTTTTTTCTCAGTTTCTGTTCTAGAATCTCAAATCATGACTTCCATTTTGCTCACCATCTCTATGGTTATCTGGGAAATTATTTCTTTTTTGAATTTTTCTCTAGACCGATTTGTTTTGATACTTCCTGTTCTATGAGTTCAGGTTGTCCTGTTGGTTCACTGTCAGACTTTTCATCATCATTTACCCTACTGTTTGCCATTGGTGAACTGGAAGTCTCTCTTTGTGTCTTGCTTAAGTGTTTTCTCATTTCTATTTTTGTTGGGTTGTTCTTTGTTTAATTCCTGGCTCATTACTTAAATCTTCACCGATTTGTTTTGATACTTCCTGTTCTATGAGTTCAGGTTGTCCTGTTGGTTCACTGTCAGACTTTTCATCATCATTTACCCTACTGTTTGCCATTGGTGAACTGGAAGTCTCTCTTTGTGTCTTGCTTAAGTGTTTTCTCATTTCTATTTTTGTTGGGTTGTTCTTTGTTTAATTCCTGGCTCATTACTTAAATCTTCCTGATAGAGTTGTGCTTTAGCTTTTGAGTCTCTAATGCCTCATAGACATTCTAATTTTTATAATATCAGAGACAGCAACTCATTAAATCAATTACAATCCTTTAGCCCAATTGATATAGTCAGCAACACAATAGGATCAAGCACACTTTGCAAATTGACCACTTGTGGTAGTAATTAATCTATCATCTTTAAACCATATGAATTAAATTAAAGTCAAGGAGCAGTCCAAAATATGTTTGCAGTGAATAAACTCTTCAATATAGCATTGCTACCGTTTAGGATGGGGGATCAGACAGAATTAGGATGAGAGGAGTAGTAATGTAAAATAATTTGAGAATGTTTCAAGTGAAGCCAGAGGACACAAGATGACCATACAAACTCTAGGAAAGTGTTGAGGTCAAAAGGAATTGACAGAGTGCAAGAACAAGGTAAAGAATATAACACCTTAATTCTGAAGATGAAAATGGTCCTTGAACATATTTAAATTGCTTCTTGCTCTTGTAGTCTTATTTTTTTTCATTATTTAGAGAATACTTTATTAGTTTCTGTAATCAAAACCATGTAGATATGACCTTACATATTTAATACAGTGCGTTACCACTGTACAAATGGAAAAAAAATTAACATTTCTAGACCAATATGGCTGTTAATCTATGTACAATTCCAACTCAACACAGTAAATTAGGATAACTTTTTCCAAAGTAGACAGCACAGTTAAAGTTTCCAAAAATTCAAATTATGTATATGTGTATATATATATTTATATTTATATAAAAAGACCAATAATATGCATCAATAGCAGCAACAGCTTTTCCAGGTTCTGCAGTCATCTGTAGTCTATTTCTCTTGATTGGTGCGTTGAGGCCATTGACATTGATGGTTATCCTGTTATTGTCCTGTTGTTGACTCTTTTTACTTTTTCAGATTCTCCTTTTAGTTTCTTTTCTTGCCTATTTGATTTGCTCTGTTGGTCCTCATGCTGTTGTTACCTTAATTGTCTTTTTCTAGGATATTGTTTAGAATTCCTTGTAGTGCTGATTTGGTATTCATGTAGTTTCTCAGGTATTCTTTGTCGTGGAAGTATCTTATTTCCCCATCCATTTTGAAAGAGAGTTTTGCAGGATACATCAGTCTAGGTTAGAGGTTGTTCTCTTTTAGTACTTGAAATATCTCACTCCAGGCTCTCCTTGCCCTAAGGGTTTGTGTTGAAAAATCTGCTGTGATTCTGATGGGCTTTCCTTTGCATATGATTTGTTTCTTTTCTCTTACTGCTTGTAGTATTTTGTTCTTCTGTTGGGTTTCTAGGATCTTGATTATTATATGTCTAGGTGTAGATTTTTTTTTTGATTGTGGCTAGTTGGGGTCCTATATGCCTTAGTTATCTGAATGTCAAATTCTTCCACTATGTTTGGGAAGTTTTTTGTCATTAATTCTGCAAACAGCTTTTGTAAGTCATTTGTATTTTCTCCTGCTACTTCATGTATTCCTATCAGTTTTATGCTATTCTTCTTTGCATCATCTAGGAGTTGCTGGATTGATTTCTCATGATCCCCTCTGTTTTTAAGAGACCTCTCTTTTCATGGTCACTGACTGCAATCTTATCTTCTATATCTGAGAGTCTATCTTTGAATTCTTTATTCTGTTTTGTACACTTTCAATGGAGTGTTTAATCTCCTGGATATCTCTTTGAATCTGTTTTATGGATTCCATTTCTTTCCTATTTTGGGCAATTATTGTTTCCATTTCTTTCCTGTGCTGGGCCTTCACGGCTTCTATCATGGTCCTGAGCTCATCTATATTTTTGTTAGTTTCTGTTCTAGAGTCTCAAATCACTACTTTCATTTTGCTCACCATCTCTATGGTTATCTGGGAAATTTTATCTGTTTTGAATTTTTCTAGAGCCTGATTGATCTGTTTTGTTACTTCCTGTGCTTTGAATTCAGGGTGTCCTGGTGTTTCACTATTGGCCTTTTCATCCTCATTTGTCCTACTGTTTGCCATTGGTGAACTGGAAGTCTGTCTTTGTGTCTTGCTTAAGTGTTTTCTCATTTTTATTTTTGTTGTCTGGCTGTCCTTGGTTTAATCTCTGGGTTACCAATTCTTCCTGATATAGTTGTGCTCTAGCTTCTGGGTCTCTAACGACCCACAGACATTCTCATCTTCATAACATCAGAGAAAATAGCTCATTGAATCAACCACAATCCTTTATCCCAACTGATACAATCAGCAACACAATATGAACAAGCAAATTTTGGAAACTGACCACCTGTGGTAGTCACTAGTCTATCACCCTTAAACCATTTGAATCAAATTGATATCAAGAAGCAGTCCAAAACATGTCTGCAGTGAACAAACTTTTCAATATAGTATATTTACCATTTAGAATGGGGGCTCAGAGAGAGCTAGGAAGCAAGACCCCTGACCTCAGTTAGCTGACGGTTGAACCACATGGCGTACACTGAACTCAGGCTGCAAGGCCCAGATTGAGTTCCCCAACCTTCTGAATGTTGAACTCCACACCATTCTACTACAGGTTTCTTACACCTTTTCTTTAAAGGTGTTCAAAGTTGGGAACTCAGAAAAATACCCTTTATGAAGACCTCTGCCTCTGAAGAGTCTGTCCAAAGACTGGCTCAATCAGGAGGTCTGAGAGTGCGGGGGTGGGGAGAGGGAGTTAGGGGAGTTGTGGGGTTCAGGGGTGCCCCCGTGGCTACCTTCCTAGTGCTGGAGCAATGGTGGCTCCTGGTGGGAGAAGGAGTGGTTATCCTTCCCATGTTGGATCAGGGCCCAGGCAGCCCTCTTGGTGCTGGAGCAATGGTGGCTCATCTTCAGAATTGAGGATTATTTTAATTTTACATTATTTCCTTTTCTCTTTTACTTTCCTTTTTAGTTTTATTTTAGGATTCACTATTTTTAATGTTAATACAGATATTTCTTTAACTGAAATATCAAATAGTTTCTCTGGTGTGAAAAACTATAATAGTACACAAGATCCTAATGAGATAATTAATAATGTGAAATAGGAAGTAAAGGGCTAAAGGTTTAGGGAAAGTGGGAAGGGTGGGGGAAAGGTAATAAGAGAGAAGAAAATATATGAGAAATTGAAAAAATGGAAATAAAGTGTTTGTAAATGGGGAGGGGAGGAGAGGGTGAAGGGAGGGCAGGGACAAGGGGAAAAAATGAGAATCAAGACCTGTCATGTAAAGGTACAGGATCCCAATAATGAATGTAACTGTATTGTATACCTAGATTGTACCAATAAACTCAGTTAAAATAAACACCTTAACAGTAATAGGGGCTCACTTTACTTTGAAACTATTGACCTTTCAGTGAAGTAAAATGAGAGATGAAAAGAACATAAAGAAAGAAGAAAAAATGATAAAAGAAGAAATCCAAGTTAGTGCAGGAACAGGAACAGAAAGGGAGATGAGGAATAATATAGGGGAGCAAGAGACTGTGTTGGAAAAAGAGGATAGAAAAAAGAAAGAATTTTCAGAGTGGAAGGAGTTTTTTTTTTTTTTTTACAGGGGATCAAACTTGGATCCTTGCATTTGTGAGGCTAGCACTGGAACCACAGAGCTAAATCTCTGGCCTGGAATGAGGAAAAGAAAGAAGAAAAAGAATCATAGCACAGTGATATATGCATACCCATGTATATAGTGGTGCAGTTTGTAATAGCTAAAACTTGGAGACAGCCCATTTGCACATCAGTTGGACACTAGATAAAGAAGTTGTGTTTTTTCTATAAAATAGAGTACTACTCAGCCATAAGAAATGAGAAACTAATGTCATTCATAGGAAAATGGATGCATATTGAGGTCACACTCTTAAGTGAAATAAATAAGTTACACATGTAAATACCAAAGAGTTTCTCTGGTGTGAAAAACTCTACTTGTAAATAAGATCCAAATCAGATAATTGACAATATAAAATAGGAAGAAAAGAGCTAAAAATGTAGGGGAATTGGGAAACATAGGGGAAAGGATATAAGGGAAAAGTAATAAATATGAGAAAACAACAAAATGGAAATAAAGCTTGACTAAATAGGGAAGGGAGGAGGGGTGGGGGAGGGCAAGGTATGGGGAAAATGAGAACCAAGACCTGTCATGTAAAGGTACAAATTCCCAATGATGAATGTAACTGTACTTTATACCTAAAATGTACCAATAAACTTAATGAAGAAAATAAATTTCTGACCTCAAAACCATCTCTTAGCAGGGAAAGTTAATTAAATATGTGAAATATTCTCATGATCATGAAAATGACATGAAGTGAGGAGGCACTAAACTGATTTTTGAGTCTTAAAACAGAAAAGTACTTAACATTTATCTGTAGGAAAACACACACATAAACATAAGCACACAACAATTTATCATGGTGACATTCATATTATCCATAACAAAATAAAATCAATTTACCTGTGTAATACTTCAAAATAAGGCAAGGGTTTTATCAACACTTTATTGACAGATTTGGGAGGCCCTGTTTTAGAAAAAGAACACAAAATTATCTAGTGCTAAGTTCACAGTAGTCTCAACCAAATGCAGTGAAATCACTTATTTTTGCAAATTTTACAAAAACATAATCATGTGACACCATTTTCTTGTGAACACAATAGGGCTGGAGGATAGCCCTGCAAATGACAGGCTTTGAAGCATAAGTTTCATTAGCTTCATTCTAAGTTTACCTAGGAGGAATGTAATCTTTTATGTGTAGGACATAGGAATGATAAATATATATTAACTCTATAGAGCTATTTATCACTAGGGGAGTACAGCTAGAATTATACAAACTATGAGGTTTGAGGGTCCAGTCCTTCACAATGCTTATTCTTCCCAAGATTTCTTACACCTACTCTACATATTTAAAAAGCACAGTCCTTGCTAACTCTCTTCACTTCTCACGTCAACTGCAACTTCAAGGTGTTCACAAAACCCAAACCAATTTTGGTTAGGTTTTATAATTTAAAATAAGGCCTCACTAAAAGTGATTATATCCATACCTGTGGTTTACTAAACGAAAAGTGTACATATCGAAAGGAAAAGGCAAATCTGCTTCTATTAACCTTCCCAGTGTAGATGTGTGCAATACACACAAAGTATTGGCACACAGGAAAGCTCAGAAAGTTTTTGTGTGTTTTCCTACAGATAAATGCAGAGTTTTTATTGGAGCTTCACTACATAGGCATATTTATTGATTGATTACCCATCTAGTTGAACTCAATTTCTAGCAAATTTATTTATTTATTTTTGGATATTTGGATGATACCATGACATCTGAGTGGTCCACCATGAAAAACAGGGATACGCTTCTCACTCAGAAAATTCTGAAGGTTTAGATCTCACTTCCCAGGAGACAAGGTACAAAGGTCAGACCTCTTTGGGCAAAGGAAAATAAAATACCACTGATATAAGCCAGGCTTGCTGGTATAGGCCTCTAATCACAGCTCTTAAGGAGGTTGAGGTCACTTGACCGTAGGAGGTCTAGGCCAGGCTGGGCAGCAGAGCAAAATCCTAGCTCAAATAAAACTTTTTAAATATCACTGATGTACTTATTAGTGTACTTCTAGTTATATTTTTATAAATTTAAAAATATTCATAAGTGTTTTTTATGTCAGCATGTTTCCTCAACCACCTTTTCTTATAGGTTTAAAAATTCTCCATACTTATCATAATTGCCAGGGAGGGAAAATGGAGATAATTTTGTCAATATAATTTAGGTCATTTCACAAATATGACATTTGATAATTTTGACAAATGTCAAGCAGGTTTATCTACCATTATTTTATATTAACTGTTACAAATGACAGCAATACATTTAAAAATAAATTTAAGCAAAGGAAGGAGTTGATTTCCATGTAACTAGAGTATGTTGCAAGAAATATATTACTTTAAGTGTAGCTTAATTTTTGAATTCAGAAAATATTAAACTCAGTTTTTGTCGATTACTCAGGTGTGCTTTCTTTCTGTGGAAAGGAATGGCAAAAATTATCATCAACTGCTCCAGCAATTTAGTCTCACAGTCTAACAGGATTGAAAGAGCATACTTCTTTGTTCCTAATAGCCCTAGAAAATTTTTGGTAATTATCATGTGCTTAAGTCACATGGAATGCTGTCTTAGTCACCTTGACTCTGAGTCACCAAGTACACAGGATGTCGCCTTGACTCTGAGTCACCAAGTACACAGGATTAGGTTCCCAAATCTATAATCTTGACATGATAGTTTACATGGAAGATGCCCCAAAAGCCATCAAAAGCCTTCTAGATTTAATAAACAAATTCAGTATCATGGCTGTATACAAAGTAAACACTCAATAGCATTCCTGTGCACAAATAACAAACTCACTGAGAGAAATTGAGAAACGGTACCCTTCACAATAGCACCAAAAACATGAAATACTTAGGAATTGATCTCATAAAGGAAGTAAAAGATCTTTGTGTTGAAAATTAGAGTACTATGAAAAAGGAGATCAAAGAGGTAATCAGAAAATAGAAAGATATCCCTTGCTTACATGTAGAAAGAACCAACATAGGGAAAATGGCCATCCTTCCAAAATTGTTATACAGATTTAATTTAATCTCAATAAAAAAATCCATTAGCATACCCACAAAACTAGAGAATTCATTCCTAAAATTCATTTGGAATCAGCAGAGACCTAGAATAGCAAAAGCAATTCTGGGCAACAAAGGCAATACAAGGGCATCACAATTCATGACTTGAAATGATACTACAGAGCTGTGATGATAAAAACTTCATGGTACTGGCAAATAAATAAATAAATAAATAACAATTTAAAAATGAACCTGAGGATCAGTGGAATAGATTTGTAGATGCAGAAAGAACCCCAAACACACTCAACCACCCTATCTTTAACAAAGGTGCCAAAAACATTCAATGGAAGAAAAATAGCCTCTTTAATAAATGGTGCTGGAAAAAATGGCTTTCTACATGCTGAATACTAAAATTACACCCAGGTCTCTCACCATGCATTAAACTAAAATCAAGATGGAATAATATCTAGAACATATAAAGAATGGTGTGAAAAACTATAATAGTACATAAGATCCTAATGATATAATTGACAATGTGAAATAGGAAGAAAAGGGCTAAAGGCAGAGGGAAAGTGGGAAGGGTAGGGGAAAGGTAATAAGGGAAAAGAAAAAAATTATGAGAAATTGAAAAAACGGAAATGAAGTGTTTGTAAATGGGGAGGATGGGGTGAAGGGAGGGCAGGGATAAGGGGAAAAATGAGAATCAAGACCTGTCATTTAAAAGTACAAAATCCCAATGATGAATGTAACTGTACTGTATACCTAAAATGTACCAATAAACTCAATGAGAAAAAAGAATGGAAAAAATCAACCTCCCACCTAATTTTAAAGACTGAATAAAAAAATGGGCATCTGAGGTAAATACAAACTTCTCGGATGAAGAAGCAGAAATGGCAAATAAATGCATGAAAAAAATGTTCCACATCACTGGTCATTCAAGAGATGTAAACTTAAAAAATGCTGAGATTCCATCTTATTTCATAAAGGATGGCTATTATCAAAAAATCAACCAAAAACAAATGCTGATGGGGTTGTTGGGAAAAAGGAACTCTTCTTTACTGTTTGTGAAAGTGTAGATGGGTGCAACTGTGGAGATTTCTCAAAAAACTAAGACTAGAGGTCCCATTTGACCCAGCTATTCTCCTTCTAGATATCTTCCCAAAAGAATTAAAAGCATCATATGACAGTGATATATGCACACCCATGTTTACAGTGGCACAGTTTGTATTAGCTAAATCTTAGAAACAGCCCAATTGCCCATCAACTGATGAACTAGCAAGAAATAGTATGAGTATGGAGAATGAAGGCCAAAAAGTTGAAGAGAATTTCAATATACATGTTGTTCATTGATTAAGTTGAATTTACACCAAAAATCAATCAGTTAATACTCCATGCTCTAAAAGAATCTCACTCCTAATTGAACTTGAACTAAACGTTTGAAAATTTCCAGTAATATTGATTACAGTGTGGCTGGTGTTGTTGTTGAACTAATAACAGCTCCATTTTATTCTTGTTATCCTGAATCCTCTCAGAGAGAAAAATCCATGCTGTGAACAGCTGTGTCCTAAATACAGACATTTATATATCATTCTCTGGGCAATGGAGCAGAGTCATCTTCAAGGGCAAGAGAAAATCCTTGTGTTATTATAATTTTTAGGACTTATAGAACTGATGGGATTTTTTGTTTATGATGAAGCCTGATATTTTCTTCTTTCTTGACTTCCTGTGCAGTTTTGTCTGCCTATGTGCAGACAAAGATATCATAGATATCTGCATGGGAAGATATCTGGGAAGCAGCACAATATAGTAGCTACAAAGACAGGTTTGGAGTTAATCACATAGATGAGTCTCAGCTGCACCACTTAAAAAAACACAAGAAATAGACTGATTCATAAAAGCTAAAATTGATAAGTTGAGCATAACTAAAATGAATATTTAATATAATTGTGACTATGACTGCATTTAGGACCACCATTTTATTTTATTTTCTCCTATCAGGCCTTTTGTTTTTGGCAGTTTTATTGTTTGTTCCTGACTTCATTTTGGATTATCTGATTATTTTTAAAGTACATTTCTCTTTGGCATTGTTTTTACAGCTTTATCTCTTTGTGTTATCTTTAATGGTTTCCCAGAGAACATAAGACACCTCCTTTAATGTGTCATGTTACTTAGTGTTAATACTGGACAACTTCATGCAAAATGTACAGCCTTGAAATAAATGGGTCCATTAAATTCTCCTTCACTAGCCTTTGTTTTATAGTTGTCATGAGTATTACCTTTATGTACATTATAAACCTCACAAGACAGTGTTATAAATGTTGCTTTATACAGTCACGTGTTTGATATAAATTAAGAAAATTGATCATTTATATTTACATCTATCTCCCTATTTTAGATAATCTATCTTTTAGTTTGTTCTTTATTTACATTTTAGGTTTCTTATATAAGAGAAACCATGTGATATTTAAGCTTGTGTGTCTGATTTGTTTCATTTAACATTATAGTCTCAAGGTTCACCCTTGTACCTTTGGGGCACGGAGCAAAGGCCATTATGGCCTCAAAGTGCATCCTACAAATGACTCAAGTTTATCATTCTTTGTGGAAGAATAGTACTATATTGTGTGTAAATATGATATTTTATTTATCAATTCATTTGCTGATAGACAAATAGGCTGCTTCAAAGATTTAGCTATTATGAACTGTGCTGCTATAAACATCGGTATGCATATATCATTATAATATGAAGGCTTTAACTCCTTTGGGAAGATACCTAAAAGGAGAATAGCTTAGTCAAGTGAAATTTCTACTTTTAGCTTTTGTGAGGAATCTCTATACTAATTTTCACTATACTAGTTTACATTCCCTTCTACAATGTAGAAGAATTTCTTTTCCTCTACAGCCTTGCTAGAATTTGTTATTATTTGATTTTTCAGTGCTGGCCATTCATAGTAGGGTGGGGTGCAATCTCAGTTATGTTTAATTTGCATTTCTCTAAAGGCCATCAGTGTTGAGCATTTCTTCATGTATTTATTGTCAATTCGTACTTCTATGAAGTATCTATTTGTTTCACTTGCCCATTCTTAGAATTGAAATTTTATTGGGAGTTGTCTAATTATATATTGCAGATACCTCTGTCTGAGGAATATGTGGCAATTTTTTCCCATTCTCTAGATTGTCTTTGCACTCTGTTAATTGTTTCCTTTGCTGTGAAGAGGCTTTTTAATTTGATATGATCCCACTTGTTGATTCTTGGTGCTATTTCTTGTGCAACTGAGGTTCTGTTCAGAAAGTCTGTGCCTACCCCTATGACTTCAAGACTTTTATTTATTTTATCTTTCATCAGTTAAGTGTTTCTGCATTAACATTTAGTTTTTTGATCCATTTGGATTTTACTTTAGTACATGGTAAGAGATATGGGCCTAGATTCAGTTTTCTGCATGTGGAATAGTCAGCTTTCCCAGCTCCAAGGTATAATTAATTTAGTATTTGTTTTTAGTCCTATTGTCAAATATCAAACTGTTGAATGTTTTCAGGGCTATTTCTGCATCTTCTGTTCTATTCCATTGATCCTTATGTCTGTTTTTGTGCCATTACCATGCTGATTTCTTTTCTGTCGCTGTAGCTTTGTAACATAATTTCAAGTCTGGGATTGTGATGCCTCACACTTTACTCATGTTATCAGGATTGCTTTCATTATTCTGGGTCTCTTCTGGTTCCATATAAATTTTAAAATTGTTTTCTCCATTTCTGTGAAGAACTTTTTTGTATTATGATTAGGATTTCATTAAATCAGTATATCAATTTTAAAATTATGGCCATTTTGACTATATTGTTTCTGCCCATCCACAGACATGACATATTTTTTCATTTTCCTATGTCTTATTTTATCCTTTTTCAGAGTACTATAGTTTTGATTGCAGAGGTGTTTCACTTTCTTAGGTTAATTTCTAAGTATTTAAATTTTCTAGGTGCTATTTTGAATGGTATTTTTTTCAAATTTCTTTCTCAGTGGAGTTATTTTGTGTATAGTAATGCCATTGTTTTTTGTGTTTTTTTTTTATAACCTGCCACATTGCTGATTTTGTTTATTGTTTCTAGGTGTGTTTTGGTGGGATTTTCGGGTTTCCTAGGTAGGGGATCATGACATCTGCCAATAATGATCATTTGACTTCTTCCTTTCCTATATATATCACTTTTATTTGTCTGTTGCCTGGTGGCTTTTGCTGCTCTTTCAAGAACTATGCTAAAACAGGACTTGTGACAGTGTACATCTTTGTCTTGTTCCTGATTTTAAAGTGAAAGAGTTCAATTTTTTCCCATTTAATATGATGTTGGTTGTAGGTTTGCTATATATGGCTTTTATCAGATTGAGATAGGGTTTTCTACACCTATTCTCTGGCGTTTTTATCATGAAAAAATGTTGTATTTTATCAAATGCTTTTCCCACATCTATTGAGAGGCTCATGTGATTACTGTCCTTGTTCTTGTTTATGTGATGTATTACATTTATTAATTTGGAAATGTTGGACTATTTTTGCTTCCTTGTGTTGAAGCCAACTTGGTCAAGATTTATGACTTTTTGGATGACTTATTGCATTCTATTTGCTAATTTCTTGTTGCTATTTTCTTAGTTAACATTTTCTTGTCAAAAGTACCTGACACTCAAAAAGCAGGAATTGTAGGAAATGTTTGTTTTAGCTCTCAGTTCATATTTGGCTGACTCAAAGGCATGGCAGCATGGCAGTGGGGCAAGAAAGAGGAGAAATCATCCATGGCAGAGCAGGCAGAAAGTAGCAAGCATTAAGACTTCTTTCCCCTTTTATTCCATTCAGGTTACAAACCCATTGGATGGTGCCACCCACATGCAGGATGGAACTTCTATTATGCACACCCAGATCTTCATTAAACCAATCAGTAAACTAATTTCATTGTCACACAATCTTAATCCATACTGACATACTCTAGATCCAGCCACCTCCAAAAAGCCCCACCTACAAGTGCATGATTTCTTTGGAGAGATATCTGACGGACAAGATCAGGCGCATTCAGGGTGGTATGGCTGTAGACTGGGGAGATATATAGATAAAAGCCATCACACTTGTTGGTGATTTTTGTACCTATATTCATTAAAGGAGTGACTTGATACTTCTCAATTTGGTTGTATCCTTGTCTGATTTTCGAATCTGTATAATGCTAGTTCCCAGGGATCACCATGAGAGTACTCTTCCACTTTTGATCTCATTAAAGAGTTAGAAGAATATAGGTGTATGATTTTTTCCCTGAAGGTTTTGCAGAATTCAGCAGAAAATCCACCCAGAACTGGACTTTTCTTGGTTGATAGGTTTTTCTTTCTTTCTTTCTAAATTACTGCTTAAATTTCATTGTCTGTTATTTGATTACTCAGGGTTTTCAAATGTTGGTTCAGTTTTGGTACTTTATATGTACCTTGGAACCTATCTATTTCTTCTGAGTTCTCCAATTTATTGGTGCACCAGTTTGCAAAGTAGCTGTTAATAATCTTTTTGATTGCAGCAGTATCTACTGTCATTTCACATTTTATATTCTAATTGCATTGATTTGGATCTTTTTCTCTCCTTTTTTTGGGGTTAAATTAGCTAAATGTTTGTCTATTTTACTTATTCTTGCAAAGAATCAATTATTCTATTCATTGTTTCTTTGTGTTGTTTTTTTCTTCTTAAATTCATTTATTTTTTCTTTCATCTTTCTAATTTCCTTGGCCTTGCATTGAGTTTGGATTGTTCTTGTTTTCCTAGGACCTTAAGGTGCATTGTTATGCTATTTTATTCTGCTTTTGTTATATGGGCATTCACAGATATAAACTTCCCTCATAGGACTGCTTTCATTGTGCTCAATAAATTCTGGTATGTTGTACTGGCATTATCACTGAATTCTAGGAATTGTTTTATTCTTCTTTAATTTCTTTTGTAACATTATTTAAGATTGTGTTGCTTCATTTTCATGCTTTTGCTTTATTTCTGTGTTTTCTTTTGCCATTGAATTCTAGCTTCATCTCACTGTGATCTGATAATATGCATAGTATAATTTTATTTTTACACATTTATTTAAGGTTGTTTCATTGGCTAGTATGTGGTCCATTTTGAAAAATGTTATATGTGTTGCTGAGAAGAGTGTCTAACCTGTTGTTATGTGAAACATTATGAAGATATCTATTAAGTCTTTTAGTTTGAAAGTTTGGTTCAATTCTGATATTTCTCTGTTAATTTTTAGTCTAGTTGATTTATTTATTTGTGATACTGAGGTATCGACATCCCCTACTTATAATTGTGTTTGTGTATATCTAATCTCTTATGTCCATTAGCACTCAGTTTATAAAGTTGAGTGTGCTGCTGTTTGGTGCATTTACATTAATAATTGTTATCTCTCCTTTTGGACTGTTCCCATGCCCAATATGTAGTAATCTTCTTTGCTGATTTTGATTAGTTTTAAAATCAACTTTATCTGCATATAAGATAGCTAATTTTGCTTTTTTTAGGTACTTGTTGTATGGAATATTGTTTTCCACCCTTTGATTTTTGGTCTATGAGTTTCTGGTTTATATGTGTTTCTTATACTCAGCATGCCTTTGGACTTTGTTTGTTGATCTATTCTTCCTATCTGTGTTTTATGATTGGCCAACTGAGACCAATCAAATTGAGAATTACTACTGAAAGTTATTTACTTATTTCTGTCATCACCTTATTTTCCTGTTGCTGATTCCATTTATACTTTCTATGTAACTTCTCACCCTCCTGATTTGTTCATTCTATTAGAAATTTTGTCACCATTAGCTTCATTATCTCATTCTAGGATATCCTTAACAATTTTTTAGCATGCTGCTTTGGTGGTCATACATTTCTTTAGGTGTTCTTTATCACTGAAATATATCAGTTCCCCATCTACTCCCAAAGAGAATTTCATGAGTAATTCAGCCTGGGTTGGAAACTGCTTTCTCTTTTCTCCAAGCACTCCTGGTTTTAAAGGTTTGTGTTAAGAAGATTGCTGTAAATGTAATAGGTTTCCTCTGAGAAGTAATTCATTGATTTTCTTTAACCATGTTTAATATTCTTTCCTTGTGTTGGATTTCCAGGATTTTGACTATGATGTGTCTTGTAGAGGTTTTTGGTTTTTTGTTTTCCTGATTGGGGCTATTCGTGTCTATATATCTTAATCTATATTTTAAATTCTTCTCCCTTATTTGTAAAGTTTTCTGCTGTTAGTAAAAATATGCTCACACCATTTAGGTTATCTTCTGATATTTGACTAATTCCAGTTAATCTTAGATTAGTCTTCTTCACTTCATGTAGTAGATTTTGAATACATTTTTCTTGTTCTTTTGTTGTTTGCAAGGTATCCTTCATGAATTTTTACTGACAATAACCCCGTCTTGTAGTTCTAACACTCTGCTCTCACATTGATCAATTTTTTTGGCCTCTACAATCAATGGGATTTTAAAAATCCTGAATTTCTATTTTAAATCTTTTTAGGGACAGTATTTTTTTCTTTCTTTGTCACATATGGTTTTCATCTTTTTTTTTTAGCTCTCTTAATTTTTATTAGAGTTTTCTGTAGACTTGCTGATAGTTTTCTTTATGTGGCCCACTATTTGTTCACTTATGTCTTTTGTGAGGTTGCCAAAGCATTATTTATGTGTTGCATTATTTCCTTTGATTTCTTTTTTCTTTTTCTTTTTCTTTTTCTCTCCCAGTACCAGAGATCAAACTCAGGATCTTGAGCTTGTCAGGCAGGTGCAATGACACTGAGCTAAATTCCCAGCCTCTGATTTCTCTTTTTAGTAATTCTGCTGTGTGGTTTGTTTCTTTCCTTTTAATGCCTCATCAATCAGTATTGGAGAATTTGCGAATTTTTGGAGGCATTTTGTTGCTTTATTTTCCTATGTTTTTGTTTGTTTTTGTGTTGAGGCATGTGAGTTGATTATAGTAGTAAGCTTTGTTGCTAGTATGGAGACCTCTGTAGTTAATGTCTACTTTTCAGTGGTGCTCTTTGGGCATGGATAACTATTAGCCTTTGTCTCTATCCCAGGATCCATTCACTTTCATTTACTGGAGAGGAGAGGTTGCAGCATATTTGGCTCAGTATTCAGTTCTTCAGGTATGGGTCACAGTACTGTATTGTTAATAACCTCAAGGCAATCCAGATAATGGCATCCTGATAAAATCAATCAATTATGTCACCTTCATTATAGTAATAAAATCAGGAATAATAATAACAACAAAAACAAATGATACTGAGAAATCATAAGGACCAATAATGTGCCACACTTATCTATAGAAAAGAGAATTATCTTTACAGAATGAACACTAAGACATATAAAATATTGACCTACTACTTACCTACAGTAAATATCTCCTACATATCTACCAAACTCTACTTTCACTAATAATAGAACAGTATTCAATGGTAATAATGTAAAGTTAACTTGATATCTAGAGATTTATAAAGCTCAGTGGTCATACTAGTAAAAGTAGAGGGTGTTGAGAACCAGAGAATGCAAGCAGTGAAATTTGAAAAATTATTCTATGAGATATGAGATGGAGGAGTGCAAAGCAAAATAGATTGTCCTATTGGGAAGTAAAAGAAAATTAGTAAAGTTAGATAATAGTAACAGAAAACAATGGAGGAAAAAAAAAACAGGGCAAAATACAGGAAATAGAATATAAGACACCAGGTCAAAAATTGAAAGGGGAAAAGAGAAAAAGATTGCATTAGCTAAAGAGGAAAAAAGAGCCAAAAAAGATACTTTCCTCCAAAAAAATGAAGAAAAGAGAAAAACAATTTTAAAAAATTAAAAGTAAGAAAAAATTCTTCTGTTTTTAATGAGTGGGTTCTTCGTAGGATCTGCAGTCTTGGAATCTAGATAGGCAAAATTTTCTCTGCCTATTCAATTCTTAGGTGTCCTCGCTGTTGTACCAGAGGCCCTCTGTTAACCTGACTGTGGTTACTGTCCAAGCCAATGAATGTCTTTGCTCACGTGTGTAGATGGGAAAAGTGACCAGCACTCTGCTCTATGTCAGATATAGGGTCGGGGATCAAGTAGACTGTTAGATTTAAAGTTGACACTCACAGGATTTTTTTGTTGCTTCCTATGAAGTTCAGGGCCCTTGTCCTTCTCAGTCTAAGCTTATACTTCTCAAGAGGTTCCTATGTCTCGCCCACTCCCTCTCTGTGTGGTCTCCTCATTCAGTCACATTGAGAAGATAAAATAGGAGTCCCTAAAAGTGCTGGCCAGGTTTATAATTTCTCCCTGGGTCAGCTGACACCCTGGGATTACCTCCTTTCCTTAGGCATCAGCCTGATCTAGGATCAGCTCAGTCAATTAGTCTGTTCCTCTGCTACCCTGGCTTGGAGTTGGTACCTAGATGCACTGTGCATTGGGGCACCATGGCCTGCTCAATTTTTTTCTCATTGAGTTTATTGGTACATTTTAGGTATACAGTACAGTTACATTCATCATTGGGATCTTGTACCTTTACATGACAGGTCTTGGTTCTCATTTTCCCCCTTGTCCCTGCCCTCCCTTCACCCCCTCCTGCCCTCCCTATTTACAAACATTTTATTTCCTTTTTTTCATTTTCTCATATTTTCCCCTTATTAACTTTCCCCTACCCTTCCCACTTTCCCTACACCATTAGCCCCTTTATTCCTATTTCACATTGTCCATTATATCATTAGGATCTTATGTACTATTATAGTTTATTCACACCAGCGAAACTATTCAGTATTTACACGTGTGACTTATTTATTTCAGTTAGGAGTATATCCTCAATATGTATAAATTTTCCTATGAATGAATCTAATTTCTCATTCTTTATGGCTGAGTGATATTCCATTTTATAGAAAAACCACATCTGTGCTCACTTGTGTAGGAGACAACACACGTCAAAGATACAGGACAAATAAGAGGAATGGGAACAGACATAGATTTAGTTACACAGGGATAACTGGTGAGAATAAAAAGTGATTTGGTAGTGTGAGATAAACATAAATTAAATTGGGGTGAGTTGAGTGAGCAGTGGGGCAGAGAAAATAGAAATGGAAAATAAAGAACTATAGAGAAATTGAAAAGAGCAGGAACACAGAGATAAATTAATGGCTAGAAAGGGAAGTGGGGTCAAGTAAAACTTTAAATGTTTAATTGGACAGTCAGAAAAAATATAAAAATTAAGAAAGATCCAATTAAAAGAATGAGGTTAAAAATATAGGATAGAACAACTGCAGTTGATAGCATACGATTTCTGTGAAGATGTGGGTAGAAAACAAAGCACAAGCTGAATGTTTATAATTTTGTTCAGATGACTGCAGAACCTGGAAAAGCTGTTGCTGCTATTGATGCATAACATACTGCTATTATTGGTATATATATACACATATATATATACCAATATATATATATAT